>NW_012267338.1:4488220-4518956 GCF_000151885.1 Dipodomys ordii
AGCTCTGCAACTTTATGCAATCCCATTTGTCCAACCTTTCTTTGATTTGTTGTTTCCGGGTCTCTATTCAGAAAATTTTGGCCTGAGCCAAGGAGACCTAGGATTTCTCCTATTCCATCCTGTAATGTTTTCAGAGTGTCTGTTTTGAGTTCAAGGTCTTTGATCCATTTGGAGTTGATTCTGGCGCAGGATGATATATAAGGATCTAGCTTAAGAAAAACATAAAATAAATTTAAGAACTAAAACAGGTTTACACTCAAAAATTTTAATACCACCCTATGCTTGTGTTTGTTACACTCATCTCTTCTTTTCTCTGTCTTCCCTTAGGCTACATACCGAAATCGAATTGTGAGCCAAAGTCTCAACACAAAGGACAGAAAAGCAGCGCATATTCCTACCGAGGACCGGTTTAGATACTCCACCATGGACCAGCCCAGCCCCTACAACAAGCCCTGTCAACTCTCAAGTCTATACTTAACTAATTTCTTGAAGGAAAAGGAACTAGCAGAAGTTATCAAACATTCAAGAGGAACTTATGAGAGCCTGCCTTCTGAGGTCACACAGAATGTACGGACCACTCTTGGACAGAGCCCCAACAGCCTCAAGCCAGCAGCTAAGATAGAAGGGCTCTCCGCGTTCTCAGAGAAACCAAGGGACCAGGCTGCAGTGGTCCCGCAGCATTCGACCTTTACAGGTCGGTTTGGCCAGCCACCGCGAGGGCCCATCTCCTTACACATGTACAGCAGGAAGAATGTTTTCCTCCATCACAGTTTACACTCCACTGAGCTCCAGACACTGGGCCAGCAGGATGGGTGATGAAACCCTTCCCTCCCTCTCCTTGGGTCGAAAAAGAGATGGCTCGTGTCTCTTGTGCATAGTTCATATAAAATTCTTTTTTCCCCCCTTACTCTTAATTTTAGCCATCAGCAAAGACTTCTGAGGTTTTTAAAGTTATTTCTTTGAAGAACGAGGGTTAGAGCATGTTAGTTGAAATAGGTTGAATTGCCTTGAAAAACGTTACTATAGATGTATCATAAATGGAACCACCTTGCTGGCTTATATAGTCCATAAGTTATTTATCTTTTGTCTTTATCCCTTACTGATAGGCATTGAAGTTTCAGAAGGTAATATCAAATAGCACTGTGTTGAACTCTGTCGATGGTGTTACTGTAAAAATTGGTATGAGAAAATCATAGGTGAAGGGATTGTAAAGAACTTTAAATGACATAGTTAATAGAAGGAGAGAAACAGAGTAATGTTAAAGTCTTATATTTGGGGATATATTTAATAGAGGAATGAGCTTGTTTGCATGTAACCTGGAGATGGGTTAGTCTCTCTATTACATACATCCAAGCTTGGAACACTGTTAAGAGAGCAGAAGGCCATTTCTTTTATCTTTTAAATGTTTAACTAGTTCAGGAAGGATTTCAGAGTAATTGCTCAAATTGCTCGCCAAGTAGGGAATGACAGCGTTGATCTTCACAAAAGTTTGCTTTTTGTCTTTGCTATTGATACAGATTTACTACAATGTAACACACCAGGAGTGAAGCCGTCTGAGTTTTTAAAAAATGATTCCTAAATCATGACACACTATGCTCCTTAAGTATAGAAACACCAGTGCTTTTTAAAAATTGATTTCAGGGATTTAATATTCTAAAAATATATTCTTTTACTTCTCTTTCTTTATATTTTGTACATGTTCTTTTATTTCTTACATACATCTGATTTTATTTGAATCAACCAACCCATACAACTATATAACTTCAGGTATCAGGAAAGAAAAGGTCAGTTTTTTTTTTGTTGTTTGTTTGTTTGGGGAGATTCTATAAAAAATACACTAACTATGCAGTCATCTAGACTTAGAAGAAAAAGTAAAATATCTGGGAATTATAGCGGCTTGATCTTAGGGGAAAAAAAAAACATGTAATGGAAATATTTAAAGCTCATTTGTGGCCAAAGATGGTCTTTGGCAAGTAAGGCCTGTTATATTGTATAAAGCACATGAGATAGCTCAATAAATCTAAATGAAATGAATTCATGTTTAATTAATTATAGAGAAAAATCCATTGGTAGTCATATATACATAAATGATGTTAAAAGACTCTAGGAACTCAAGGCTGCAGTTTTCTTATACAAAGACAAGAGCAGGTAACTATATCCACATTAGAGGTACTGTGTGCAAATTGAAACTACCATAAGTACTGCATGATCTGCTTCCCCTGCAATCTCTAACAGACAAAATCCATCAGCATGCACTAATAAGATGAATAAAGAGAAATTGAAATAGCAGTGTTAGCATGGCACCTGACCAACCTGCTTAAAGTAAAACAACATATGAACAGCCTCTCCTAATTTAAAGATATTTCAGCTTTCTGCTTTGGGAAAGATATATTAGATGCCCACCCCCCTTCAAGCTTAAACTGTTAAATTTTGGTGCATTTTCCAAACATTAATTAGAACTGGTAGAATTGTTGTAATTGTAATCTTCCTTTTGCAAATGAAGAATGTGCATCAAGACAAATATTTGCCAAATATTTTCTTCATTTTTATATTTGAAATACAGCCAAAAAAGAATAATTACACATTGAAATTTGCTTAACTTAATGAGGCCACTGTCTAAAAAATATCACCATTACGTTAGAGGCCATAATATACAGTTGCACATTTTGAGCTGGACAATATTTAAGTAATTATAGAAAAATAGAAAATTTATGATTATTCTGAAATTCAGCTTGGTTTGTACTAAAAGTGGTATGTATTACTAGAGGGTTTTTTTCTAATCTTTAAATTATAAAGCATGATAAAATAATCAAGGCTCTTTCCCCCCCTCCCCAGGATTTGGAAGAACTATATCACAAATCAGGTTTTTGATTTGGACTTTTGCAGTTTATAATTTTGTTTTCCTGGAAGATAGACTTTTGAATTATACTTTGTAAGAAATAATCTATTTAGGAAACTCTGTCATTTAATAGACATTTTAAGAGATGTTTTAAGCACTAGTATTTTCTTGAAAAGCCTTTTTTAAAAGCTGAAACATTCAAAAAGTAAACCTGGATTTACAGTTCAATTTTAAATGGAGGGGTATTTTTTTGGAACTATCATCTTAAAGCTGTTTTGTATCAGTATTTAAAGCATTGTTATAATATTATTTGTAATACTCAGTATAACTCAGGCCTGGAGAATGTGTAAGCCCACTGTGTTACTGTCAAACCGGAACTGTAATCCAGAGGTTATTTGTAAATTCCTCTTGTGTAAATATCCAAAGTCTTAACAATGGCATAGGGGCATTCTTTCGGTGAATTGATTTCTTTGTACTAAAATCTCTAGTTTTCTAAGACAGCTCCATGTATAAAGATGATTTATACATTTCTCCAAGGCGATACATAGCCAAAGACATGGCACCAGGGGAAAAGTGCTTGTTTTTCTAATGAAGCAATGGTCTGCTCTTTCCTTTCTCTTACTTCTGTGCATGTATATGTGTAGCTAAACCTAAGTAACATGTAAAGTTTCTGTGGCAAACCGGACTCTTCTGTATGCAGGATGTGTTTTAAAGAACTTGAGACATTCCTTGAAGAAAAACTGTTTCTACCTGAATAAACAATTCGCACTTTTGTAATCCATGTGAATATTAGTGTGTGTTTCTATGAGCTCAGTCATCTTTTCTCCAGGTTAGGTTATATACACAGTCATTATAGACCCAGGAAGTCTCTCCTAAATGATCTTTGATGCTTTGGAGCATGCTCAGCTTTGCCCAATAGAACACATAAAACTGCTATATAATGTTAAAGGAATAAGTATTCTGTCATTAATTTGCTCTAGATGATAGGCATAGAGTCCAAAGTTCCCCAAGTTATCTTTGTTATTTATTCACTGGTAGATAAGAAATAGGCACACTAGAGTGGATGGTACATGCTTTTACCTCACTTAAAGGTTTACAAAGGTTTTTCATAATTAATCTGCATTCTTTACTCGCATCCTACTCCTTATATTCTCCAAGATCATTTCCCAGCTATTATTTCCATGGTGAGCTTGAGAGCTTCTTGAAAGCAAAGAAATGTTCATGATTTGGTTTAACTTCTTTCCCTATGTGCTCAGTGGATATAATACTTTCCCATATAGCTTCTCAACAAAAATTAACGTAATTGTCTCTTTGTTATTGCGTATTCAAGGATCCTGTTACCGAGATAACTGACCACTTTACACCATCCTTTATAGAAACTTTCTTAGTAATTTAGTTAAAGACACAGAAGGAATGGGTTATTGTGTGATGAATACTGTTTCTCGCTATCACTGATCATGACCACCTTCTTCGACATCAAGAAAGTATAACCCAAAACATTTGGTGTTTGAATATAGTCTTTAATTCCATTTCACAACTCTAACCTCATAATTATAAAATTTGACCGACTTTCCCTTTTATAATTTTATATTCCAAATAACCATAGAATTAAGAAGAGCATCCAATGAAACAAGCATAGATAAAAATAGAATAGAAAAAGGGCTATTGTAGAGTTGGAGTCTGTGATTTTTCATTTACATGACGGAATCATATATCTCATATCTAGAAGCTCCTCTCTTACTATTCTGTCTGCTTAGATGCAGCACTGATTCATTCTCCTCAGGATTTTCATTGCCTTCTAAACATTACTACAGTTAGACATTTATTATCAGGTCTGGTTATGTATTTTCATATATACATTTTTATTCATCCAAAGAATATGTTAAGCATAGCTAATATATCTTGGAAAGTCCCCACTCTGGTATTAAAACTTTAAAGAAAAATATTGTTCATTCCCATGTGGCAACTTTATCATGAACACTCCAGGCTATATCTAATTACATGGCAGAGATGATAGAATATATAAAATGGTCTGATTCTTATAAAATGTTAAATTGCATGGTGGTGTCAGTGTATACAGTCATGTAACCAATACCCAAGGAGAGATATTCATTTTCCTATTAAGATAAAACACCAATATCAATTTTTTTCTTCTCCATATTCTTTCACCAAGAGTGAAAGAAGATTTCCATGAAGATTTCATTTGCAATACATTCTTTTTGTCCCAAAGAGCCAAGCTCCAAAAACGGCAGCTCCAAGACAAAAAAAATCCAAAAGTATCTATAAAAAAATGAAGGACAGTTGCCTATGTTAAAGATGGGACAATTTCTCTCAAAAATCAAAGAGACCATAAAAAATTCTTAACTACACAGTGTGAATTACTTTCATCTAAATCAATAATCTATCATGTGGGTACCACATTGTGGTTATTATTTAACTGCACCCTCCAGAGTTTTATGGAACTGGAGAAATGGAACACGACAGGGTAGTTTAGGGTGATGCTGTGGATCCTGTAAGAGTTGAGCAGAGGTGAAGTGCTCAGGCCATCAGAGCATGCTCTTGGAGAGACTATAAAGGAGCCATGCAACTCTCTCTGCTTCTTGGCTCAATGTGACCACTTACTACAGCATACACATCTGTCATTTCCACCCATCATATGTTTTGAGACACGACTCTCAATAGAACTAATGTAGGTTCCTTGCCCCTAAACATTCAAATCACAAGAATTTGAAGGGTACACATCCGGTCTGTAGCACTGAAATTCATCTCCCATCTCCCCTTTGAAAGGGGAGTCAAATTTTTTTATTGTGAAAATGCTGTACAGAGGTGTTACAATTACATGGGCAAGATAATGAGTACTTCTTATCAAGCATTGTAGCCTCCTCCTTTGTTTCCCCTTCCCATCTTCCCCCTATCCCCCCACCCAACTTTCCTTCCCGCCACCCCCACCAAAATTGTAAAGTTTGTTTTCAACATAAGGACTTGTACATCTCATTGTTGCAATGGGTCCACCTGTATCCCTATTTAAATGATTTGTTTTTCCCCTTCCCCTCCACAAATTATACCAACATCAAATACAGTGAAAGCAGGGGTTATACCATGGGGGAGAGAAATACAAAGCAACAAAGAAATCATCTTATAAATGTGTTAGAAACAATTGCATGAAAAAAAAAAACATTTGAATACATATCTTAGGGTTCATTTCCCTAACATCACCTTATCTGACCTTTTCTCTTGACTCAAACATATACTAGATATTACAAATAAGGGAAACCATGGGACCTATGTTTCTTTGGGCCTGGCTTACTCACTTAATATAATTTTTTCCAAGCCTTTCCATTTCCTAACAAATGGGGCAATGTCCTTCTTTCTGATGGAGGCATAGAATTCCATTGTGTATATATACCACATTTTCTTGATCCATTCATCTACTGAGGGGCATCTAGGTTGGTTCCATGTCTTAGCAATGGTAAATAAGGCTGCAATAAACATTGGAGAAAGGAGTTTAGTGGTAACTTGTCAAAGATACCAGGGCATAGTTTAAGTAATCTGGATCCCATAGTATTCGTCCATTCGTCCATTGCTAACTCCAGGGCAGATTCTATTGGAAGGAGGAAGAAGGGTTGGAGCAAACATATGTTGCCTCTGTCTGCTTTATTATCAAAATTTCATTGCTATGTATAAGAAAGACAAGCTCAACAGTGTTTAGTTTAGAATGAATTAATTCAAAAGTATTTATAGAAAATTTTTAATTTTTAGATTAATAAATACCAAAGCCCGAGTAGAATGCACTTCTATTCCATTTTTTAAAAGAAAATCTGACCTTCTGAGTTGCTTTGCTTGAGGACAATTTGCATACCTAAAATTTAAAAATATTTTTCAAAAATATTTTTGATATAGAGACACTAAGATGATTTAAATTTCTCTTAAGTATTTAGAAAGAGTTGAAATTAAATGTTCACTACAAATATAATTGCCCCAAACATCTAAATAAATATGAATTCTATTTTTTGCTCAGTCACATTTACATAAATCACATCTAAATTCTCTTTTCCTAATCTTCATTTTCAGGAATGTAAGAAAATTTGAATATTAGCTCAGCCCTATTTTGAGGATAACAAACCACTTTTTATTATGGATTCTAAGTTATGTGGGTCTGAGTTTGTTAATTTTCATAACAATGCTTATCCCCCAAATTCTAAAAACTCAGTAATAATGATTATGAATGGAAGATCACTTTGGATGTTAAAATTTTCAATTACAATGATGAGATTTCTTTTGTAGCGATTCTTGGTGTGTGTGTGTGTGTGTGTGTGTGTGAGTGAGTGTGTGTCCAGTACTGGATTCTTGTGAGGAGGGCCCCAGGTTCTGTTTTTGCTTGTTTTTGTTTGCAAATTGTGGGGCTTGAACTGAAGGTCTGACAACTGTCCCTGAACTTTTTCACTGAAGAATAGTGCAATGCTCTATCAATTTGAGCCGCAAAGACATTTCCAGTTTTCTGGTTGCTAATTGAAGATGATTCGCATGGACTTTCCTGTTCAGACTGGCTTTGAAACATGGTCCTTAGATCTCAGCCTTTTGAGAATCTAGGATTATAAAACTGTTTTTGGGGATGAGCTGTTTTAATAACTTTTGAAAGAAAAATTATGAGAATGGTTGATGAATTGTCAAAAATGTATTGATTGAAGCTGGGCATCAGTGGTTCAAATCTATAATCCCAGCTACTCAGGAATCTGGGATCTGGAGATCTAGCAAGCGCAGAAAAGTCCCTGAGACTCTTATCTCCAATTAACCACCAGAAAACTGCAAGTGGCACTGAGGTTCAAGTGTTTGCCTTGAGTTGAAGAGCTGAGGGACAGTGCCCAGGACCAGAGTTCAAGCCCCACGACTGACCAAAAATAATGCAAGGAAGGTAAACTAAGCAAAATAGTATGGTATTCTTTTTAGAATAGGCATTACTCCTTTACTTTTCACTTACTCCCAGAAACCTTGCTTATCTGCATAAGGGAAAAATTGTAGATAGTATGAGGGAGAGCTGATGTGACAGGCCAGCTCCCATGCTCCCTTTGTTAATTCAGTTCCCACCTCGATACTTTACCTACAATAATACATACATTACATCAGACCAAGATGACTCTCCAGGGTCCTACTCTCCTTGCAATTGAGAACTAAAATGCCTCTAAAGACACTGAAGATATGTTGCCTGCTCTCTGCCATCATCACAAAGACTTAGTATCATATAATACAGGAGGATAAAATAAAGCTCTTTCTCAATCATTGCTTATTGAAGGGATACAGGTGCATCATGAGACTACACAAGTATCAAAGAGCTCTAGGCTTCCACAAATCTCAGGTAAAGAGAAGCCATGTCAATTAAGCAGATTTGGTCTTCTCTACCTAGAAATCTGGTAGGTCTCAAGGGTACTGTCTGCCATCCTCTCTTCCTGATTCATTTCCTCAACTTGAACTTTTCTCTCTGTCAACATTCATAATTTGCTCCTCCATCTGCAAGAATTATAAAAAAATAAGAATACATTGATTGTTTAAACATTGAAAGGAGAAACAGATGCTAGACCGTGATATATCCTTTAGGATTCTTCATGGCTAATTACATTAACAGTATTGTCGATGCTTATTCACTAGAAATGGTAGAGCTTTGACACCAATTGGCATAGGAGGATATGTTTTTTATCTAAACAGGATATCCTAATATTTAGGCTGAGAGATTTTATGTATTAGATTTGATACATTCTTTCAACAGATGTTTAGGGATTGTCTACTCAGTGTCAGGTTCTCATTTAAACTCTGGAGTATAGAGTAAAGGATAGGGAGTCTAGTCTCTAAAGCTTTAATTCTAGATATGCAGGAAAATCCTATGCTAGTTTTTTGAAGCTTTTCCTTGGGCCTCAACTCAGGATCTTCATGTGTTCCCTTATTTCCTATAGCAGATCACATGGATTCATCTCATTCTGCAATTCAGTGATCATAAACTTTCTAATACTTGCCATTCAGCATAGCTATGAAAAAAGATTTACATTTTTTCAGTACAACCTTTCTTGTGCTCGGTTGTTAATAGTTTGTGTTTTTTATGATATTTCACATGGAGGAGCTGATAGTAAGAGAATTTACTAGTGAAATATCATTGACCACTTTTATAAATAAACTCAAGATCTAAGCACTTGTTACTTGCTCACGTGAAGAACAGACTAGTATTCCAGAAGCACAGGTATCTCCCTGCCCAAGCTGATTCAGAGACTATAACCTTTTCTCACATTATAACTCTACTTTCTACAGCATAGTTTTCAATGTCTGTGCTGCTGGCAACAACCTGCAGGAAGAAAAAAAATATGGAGTCAGCATTGCTCATGGGAGATTACACCGGATCAGGTTATAAAGTGATGCACATGGTTTTGGCTCACCTTCTAGAACTTACTCTATGGCCATACCCCACCATGATAGTTAATTTTATATTTCATCTTGATCAAACCATGGTGTTCAGATTAAGTACTGTTTCTCTATGTATCTGTAAGTAGATTACCTATTGAAATTAATATATAACTAACTAAATTCAGTATGGGAAATGGTTTCCTCAGATAATCCACTCGAGGACCGACATGAAACTAATTATGAAGGGATCATGAATCTCCCTTACTTTTCTGTTTCAATGACTGAAAGGCACATTTCATTTTCTCCTACCATCAAGATGATTGCTCTTTTGTCACAGGTTTAGACTAAATTACGCTATTGAGTTTGCATCTTCAGCATGTGGACAGCAAACCCTGGAATTTCCAAGAAACATTAAACGTGAGCTAACACCTCATAATTAATTTCTCTTGTTATTTGTATAAGTTGTTGATTCTTTTTCGCTGCAAAACATATATAAATACACTTACCCTTAAGTAGAAATATAGTCCAGATATTTGCTTAAGTAAAAAGGGAAAAAATGTTTGGATAAGAAAGCCTTGTCTTCTGCCATATATAATGACATTAATAAGACTCCAGATTATGCATGGTAATTGATTAATGATCAATGCTCATAAAACTTTACAGTTGTGAATCTCCTTAATTAATGTGCATAAATCCAATGATCTTATTTGCTTTTTTATACAATCGGGCACACATAGAAGCTTAGTGATGAATGCATCATTGAACAAAATTGAATGAGTAAGAACTTAGCTGTCTCTCCAAGTGGAGACTACACAATTGGAATATAATTAAATAAAGCAAGTGTACTTTGTATATTTACTCATCAGCAGCTATTAGTCATTGTACTTTCCTTTACCTCCATCTAAAACATTAAAAGAACAAGTGAGAAACCAAAACAATAATTCTACAGAAACTTCATAAATACCAATATGAACTTCAACACATTGAAAACCTCCTATGTAAGTTATGTCCCACGTGGCTGAACTGGGTAGTAAAGTCAAAATGCTATAAGTAAAGATCTTTGTGTCTTTTGCTATTTGCAGCCACCCCCAAAATGCAAACAGGTCTTGGATATAATTTTCCTATCAATGCATTTCATTGCAATTAATTCACCTATCCTCAGCAGTGTCAAGTTGCTAGCTCCCTGAGGCATATCTTATGTGGAAGAAACACTAAACATTTACTAATACACTCGAAAAAAGATACACCCTCCCCCCATACACACAGATTCTTTTCATTGCCAGGGATAAAACAGTAGAATTCCAAATTCCAAAGTGATACAGCTACATAGACACACAGAGGATGTTTTCACTTGTCAACATTTGAAAACTATTAAGCTTTATAGCCAAATAATGTGTGCACCCACAATCACTGGCTTTACTGTCATTTTGAATTCTATTCCCAAAGTATGTTAGAAAGGCAATAAAGTGCATGGGTGGAATATGCCAGAAGAGGCAGAGTTCAGGTGTGAGGGGGAGGGGGTGAAGCCCAGGGAAGGTGGAAAGGTATCTGCATGGCTTGTTGTTTATTTTAAAAGAAAGAAATTCCAGAAGTCAAAATAACGTGACCACAGATGATGTAGTCAATTTGAGTGAATTAGAGAAAGAAGACTGTAGAGGTCAGGTAGCAGTTTGTCTAATTATCCTACATTGAAAAGACTGAAAACCTGACGGGTGTGAAAAATCAAGCGGAACGTGCACAGGATAATGGCACCCAGCTAGGATCTGAAACTGCAGGATTGAGATTCAGTAGGGCATTTGGAGATAAAGACACATACGGAGTGAACAGTAGAAGAGTAAATGATAAAAGATGGGGAAAAGAAACGAAAGAGAGAGGGAAGGCAAAAAGGGGTGACTATCAACTTTACAATATCTATATTTAGGACTGAAAAGAGGAGGAGATATGGTCTCAAAGAAAAAATGCTGAATGCTCTTAAAAAATGCTGAAATCATGACCAGCACTAGCATAAAGGAAAAAATAATGTACATTGACAGTTTGGGAGGCAAAGGACAAAAGAAATGTCCTTGTAGAACACAATTGGAACATCCAGTGACATATGTACTTTGGGCTTTTGAAAAAGGAGACACTAAATAATGACCATACTCATCAATCTACAAAGTAGCATCATTCCGACAGTTTTGGATGTGCAACTACTCTCAATAGAGTGAATGACCTGGGCTACAATTATAGGATGTAGAGTTGTTAAGAGGAAAATAACAAGTGGGTAAATTTGGAAGAGGGAAGACATTTGAAATCCTCAGCCCAAATGTAAAAGCATTGATAAGAAAGAAAAGATGATGTTCAATTGCTAAGATATTGAACCAGCACAGATGCACTAAAACAAACTAATGGGTCCAGAAAATAAGAAAAAGCAAGCAAGCTAGCTAGATGACAAACAACTAGATAAATAGATAGATAGATATAGATTTATCTATAGGGGAATATAGACATATAGTTATTCAATGGAATATTATTCAACCATCAGCAAAAGTTTTTAAAAATTTACATGGAAATGAACAGTTCTGGTAAATATTATACTGAAGGAAATGATTCTAGCTCAGGAAGACAAAGGGAAAATGTTTTCTCTAATTGGTGGTTTATAGGCCCAAATAGAACTTCCAAGGTAGACATATATAAGAGCACAAACATATATCCATGGCCAGCCTGACTAAAGAACAGAACATACAAGAATGACACTTCATGGTGACACTTTGAACAAAGATCAGATAATTAAACACAATCAAGTTTCTAGAAGGAGAAACATTTTTTGAATGTGAAGAATAATTGGAGGGGGATAATACATTATGCACATCAAAGTATCGCTTATCACAAATGTGAAACAGTAACTAAAGTACTTAATAATGAAATTGTGCCTAGTGAGAGAAGGGCTAGGTAGAAAGGGAAGGGAGAATGATAGAAGGGGTAACTCTTCGAGATGCATTGAACATTTAAAATGTTTAATTTTAACCTCCTTGTACAACCTTCCTTTTCGAGACTAAAATAAAATAAGTTAAAAACTATGAATGTTGTTTTCCCCATCATAAATAGGAGAATTAGCATTATAGCTATAGAATACCCCCCAGAGGCATTTTTTAAATAGAAAAAAAGGCTTTGAATAATTGCCTTTGAGGAAACTTCAACTCTTTGAGTTCAGTAAGACACAAGGTCAGCTAATGAAAGCCAGAGCTAAAGGTGAGGATCGGAAGACTACAGAAAGCTCTTCAATGACAGCTCCTACAATGGTAGGAGAAGCTGATAGGTAATAAATGCAAAACTAGCCCAGGAAGATCAAGATCCCAATTCCTTTTCTGACCCTTCAGAATGATCAGCAAATCTCATAATAACAGCTATGCTCTATTTGATATGCACTCCATAGGCTATACTTGAATTGCCCCAGTTTCTTGCAAAACAACCAAAGGAGATGAATGAATCCTTTTCCTCAACAAAACAAAACAAACAAACAGAAAAAACAAGAGGGCTGATTCAGATAGCCCATTAAAGGTCACATGGCAAGGTCATAGAATCATGATCTAAACTTAGCCAGTGTGGCTTTGAAAACCCAAGTCTTGACTGATGAACTAACTTACTGCTTGTCATGGTTAAAGTCAACTCTTCGATGCCATAAAACAGATTTCAAGATGGAATTCTTTGAGAGAAATATGTATCATGGTTTCTCAAAAATGTACACATATCTAAAGAAAGGATAAGTGCCTCTCACTGACTCTTTTTTTTTTTAAATGAAACTTCTTCCAGGATCAGAAATGATGTTACCATTTGATGCCAAACAGCATAGAGTCACTGTCACAGGAAAGTTAATTCTACATCGCCCTACCATTCCATGGACGAAAAAGATGATTTCAGTCTGTAGGCTATCATTTACCAGTGTGGTGTTCTCAGTATTTCAAAGAACATCAATCAGGAATCCCTTGAAAGCTAAGATGTGTTTTCCTGAAGTGAGCAAGCTGGTACAATAAGTCTTCAATGCTTTGTTGTTGTGGAGGAAATTTCTGTAGGTTTCATCATGAAAAAAAGTATTTTATTCTACAGCTGCCGAAAAACTCTATCAATCTAACATCCAGCATTAGCTTTTTTTGGTGGTTTGGTTGCTAGGTAATAAATGCACACTGACAAATGCAGTTTGAGGGAGAAAAAGGTTCGATAAGGGAATTCTCCTGTGGTTGGGGATGACAATCTCAAGTAACATTTTACATTACAAAATCAAGCATAAAACTTCTCTACAAAATAATAAACTTCACGAAACATCTTTGATTTTCTTTTTTGCTAGTTCTCTGTGTTGTGGTTGGCCTAGGGTAGGTCTCAAATTAATTATTTAGAACATCATTCATGAGTAAATGAATGAGTAAGCCTTACCTATTCCTATTTTTGTAAATTCTTAGCTAAATATTGAGTACTAAATGATCTGTTTTGGGTGTTTTTTTTTTGGAGTGGTAAATGATATCTCTTTTCAGATTTTTTTTATTATCCTCTAACATTCGTGATTCGATGCACAGCTGATGAGATTATATGTATTTATTTGAAGTTTGCACTTTAAAAGCAGTAGATTTCCATTTGCAGACAGTGGTATTCAGACACTAAGTAACCAGGCTAACTCTGATATGTATTAATTACATACTAGAAAAATACCTCTAGGATAAATTTCAAAGAAAAATGTCATTTGATGAATTGAAGAAGTCATTTAAAAATGCAATATGGAGGCTAGGGATGGCCAAAGCAAATATGCAGAGGATCCTGGAGGTAACATAAGGAGTGTAGAGTGGCAGGAAAGGGGACCATGGGAACTACAACTTCTCTGCCAAACGCTGGAACCCTGGGAGCAACAGAAGCACTTACTGCTTGCTGGTAGGCATGCAAAATGGTACAGCCACTTTGGAAGTAATTTGCTTGGTTCTTATCAAACTAAACATATTCTGACCACAATATCTGTCGTTTGTGCTTCTTGTTATGGGTTTGAAACTTATGTCTGCAAAAATCCCTGTGCATGAGTGTTCATCGTTTTATTTTTCATTGTCAAAAGTTGGAAGCCAACAGGATATCTTCCAGGATGTAACTGGATAAATATAATATGGCATATCTGAATGCTACAGTAGAATGAAAATGAGCATGCAAGGACCTTAAATATATAGTTACATAAATAAGACCAATGTGAAATAGTTTAATCACTGTATGATTGCAACTATGCAACCATTGGCAAAGCCAGATGATGAAGAGGGAGAGAAGGATATATAATAGAATCTATGGTGTTTTCTAAGGAAATTAAAACTTTCCTTTCCCCCACTAGTCACAGTTTCACATATGCACATTGTATGATGCTGTAGTAGGAAATACATATCTTTCTATTCTAACCCAAACCTGAAAAATGTAAAACAGAGAGTGATTACTAATATAAGCTATCAATTTTACTTAGTAATTAGCTGAAAATGGTAACTAATCAATTGGAACAAATGCACTATATCAATGAAATTGTTAGTAACTGGATAGGAAACCATGGATTGTAGGTAAAACTTGGCACTTTTTTCTGTAAACATTGCAAAGATAAAATGTCTATTTAAAAAAAAAGATGATAGTAACGCAAAAATATTTTTAACAAAACTGGTAACCTAGAAATATGAACAAAATTTCTAAAATTGAAAATGTCTACTCAATAAAGAAAATACATTTCGTAAGTTAAATCCATTTACATAATAGACAATAAAATATGAATTTATTTAAATGTAACAGTATATAATTGGTGGAAAATACATTATTATATAACATGTAAATATGAACATATGTATTAAATTATTTTTTAATCTATATATTGCAATGTTTATAATTACATTTGCAAAAGAGAAAAAGAAACACTCACTGAATTTTAGTTGTTAGGAATTACTCTACCACTTAAGCAACACCTCCATTCACCATTTTTACTTTTAGTTGTGTATGTTTTCTGTTAGAGTCTTGCATTTATGCAATTATTATTATCCTATTTATGCTTTTGATGTAGCTGAGAAGTTAGGCATCTGGAAAAAAGCCAAGTTTTTTCATCCAGGATTGATTTAGGGCAATAATCCTTTTCATTTCATCCTCCCAAATAGACCTTGCTTATTAATAGGCAGTATTTAAAAGAAAACAAATCAAAATAAAATGGAGTATACATTCAAAATTTAGATTTCTTTTCTCAAAAATACCCTTTTTATCAGCGCATGTGAGATATGGTTACTACTAATAGTCAAATCATTAAGTCAGCCTAGGTGTTGAATAGAAGAATGGATAAAAAGTATATGCACTATGGAGCTTTACTTAGGCATAACGAATAGAAGTATGCAGGAGACAGATGTTGAATCATTATGCTAATATATAACTATCATGTAAATATCATAATGAACTCCATACCTTATATAATTCACACATACTACAGAAAAATGGAAAGTAATGAAATATTTTAACACATGATTATGTTTGGAAAAGGTCATCTTGTTTTTTACAAACACCTTTAACCAAGTTGCTTGGGTAAAAATTGAGTCCATCACGGTTAGCTGTGAAATGGAGATAATAATTTTAACAGAAAAAGTATTCATTGGGTGTGTAGGTCAAGTCACGTCAGAAATAAAAAAAAAAGTAAAAAAATCAGAACACAATATATGTTAACACAGATATTCCAAATGAGATCAGTACTGCAATGGTATTTCACTGAAATAACATTAAAAATTAAGCTTAACGATGGGCCCTGGTGTTATTTTAAATTTACAACTCTGCTACATACACCCAAGGGGTTACATGAATTAGTCTGAAAACAAGATTAGTGAGGAAGGACTCAGAATTAGTGGATTGTAAAACATAAGACACCATGTTGAGCTTTATGAATTCCGGATGTGTTGGGCTTCTTGGCTGTGAAGGGCCTTGGAACTTGGGTTGAAAGGGGCCTCACATTGAACGCATGTTTGTTTGTTTCAGTCTCAGGATGAGAAAATCAGTGACACATGCCGATGAGAGGACACTAGAGTTTGGGTCTCAGGCTGACAATGCTACTTTATGAACATCTAGGCCACCATGCTCATCCAGTGGGGCGGGCTTGCATGCACGCAGGCAAGCCACGTGCCCTAAAGAAAATCTTATCCCAACACTTCACATACCAATGAGTTGTGAAATGATCTGTGTGCCAATCTTCAGGTTTTTAAGCCAACCAACACATATATATATATATATATGTATATATATACATATATATGTATATATATATATATATATATACACATATACATATACATTGACCATGATCCATGTATTTCTCTCCACATGGTACAACTGGGCTTTTCTTTTCTTCTTTTCTTGATACAGACTTTTCTCTGTAAGCTAATTAATGCAGATTGACAGTCTCTGCTCAGATTGTGAAGTAATCAGTTTTCTTTAAATTAGCAAGAAGAAGAAATGGTTTGAATAAAATCAGTGTACCTCTTAACCACCAGCAGTCCCCTAGAATGTGCATTTCAAGCCCTAGAGTCGGATTCAGCTAGAGTACAGACACCAGATACCACTCGGAAAAACAAAAACCCAAAGGTTAATTTGCTTTCCCCAAGCCTTGCCCAAATGGGCTGATTAAGCACATGGGATCAAGTGGAGCTCATTACAGAGGTGCTTGTCATTCATGGGCGTGAGGGGATGCGGCCATGTATTTTACAGCTGCATAAAACAGTACACGGATTTCATGTCCATCCCTCATTTTCCATCAAGTAAATTTTTACTGAATAGACACTCATAAAGAGTCACCTCTCTTTAAAATACAAATTTAAAAAAAGGTCCTCATTATTCACTTTCCCCTTTTCACACCTCTCTGTGTTTAAAGTAAATATTTACAAAAGGAGAAAAGACAGATGGCATTAGTTAAGGAAAAATTTCTAGGTGGCCCTTCAGAGAATTTTAAATGCTGTGAAATAAAGTTTATAGCTAGAATGGAGCAGAAAGTTGGCTGTTGACTGTTTTCCTTTAAAAATGGAGGAAGATATTCCTTCATTTTATGCAGAAGCTCTGGTATGACCAAAGCATATTTAGCTAATTATCAAATATAAAACTTCTTTAACTCAATTATCAACTCTAATTGCTATTCCAAATTAATTAAATTGAATTATTTGTTCCATTAAGAGAAGTGTGTGAATAAATCAGATTTTCATAAGGCTGTGAGAATTTCACATATAGTTCCTAGCAGAATGAAGGCTTCAGTGTACACACAAAAATACAAAAGCATTTAAAATTCTGTGAGATTGCTAAAACAGGTTTGTAATGTAAAGTAAAAGTTGGTACATAAGAGCTGGACCTTTCATATGGAGGTAGAATGTGGATCAGTGCCAAATAAATTCAACACAAAAATGTCTTGGGTTGGAAAATACAGAATGAGCTCAATGAGTTTATTTTCCACCAAACATCATAAAACACTTCCACTAAGCTCTGATGAATAGGTAACATGCAAAGTATCCAGGAAAGGGGTTACAAACTGTAAAACAAATGCTGTAAACAAAGCTATTGGAGAGTTTCTTAAATGTGTCATTTACTAGAGATTACATTGGTTAAATAAAGTGTATTTTTAACATGAGCACCCATTCTATGAATAGGTAGGATGGTTAGCTATATAGTTGTGCTCTATGTACAACATGCTACAAGTATTCATCATGTCTTGTCATGATTGCTAAAATTGCCCCTGGATACTGCCAGTTATTCTGTGGGGAGGAAGGTGAAATTGGCACCAGGTGAAACCTATAGGCAATGGGAGCCAAGGCTAAGTAATAGGGCAGATTTAAAAAACTAGTACTAATGTACCGAGTTTAGTTGAAGTTAATGCCGATACTAGAGTATCAGGCTATGGAGTTTGCAAATCATAAGGGAACTCTGAAGGTTTCTAAGTCACAGAAATAATGCACTAACAGAAAATATTAAGCTTCAAGATGACAAAAATATGTGCTTTGTGCATAATGGCATATTGTGAGGATAATAGAACAGAGAGAGCAAGGAGCAGTTCCACACTGTTATTCTAACAAGGATGAAAATAAATAACAATGCTCACTAGACACTAGGCTGGAGATGAACTTCACAACTTGGCGAGGAGGGGCTTGGGAGGGGAAAAAGTGAGAGGAAATGAAGGAGAGACTAACACTGCTCAAAAAGAAATATATTCATTACCTGACTCATGTAACTGTACCCCTTCTTTACAATACAATTTAAATTTAATAAATTTAAATTTAATAAATAAATAAAAATGTTAGCAATGTGAAGATAAAGAAATACTGAAGAGGGGAGCTAGAAAAACATCAGGATAAATATTGCAATAAACAATTGCAAATAAACAATTTAGACCTAATCCACATACATGGCCCCAAATCAGCATGCACACAAAAAAGTGAGCAAATGGAAAGATTTATGATCTGAGTATGTATTTTCTCTACTTACACCATGTGAAAGTCTCCAGATTTCCCCTCTCATCTATGAAGTCCATCAGCACAAATGGGAAAATTTCTAAACATTTACCCATAGTTAAAAATAAAATTGTCGTGGCTCAGGTTTGAGCTTTGCCATAGTAAATCTAATTTAGTGTATGGAAAATGAAAGGCCATTTATCATTTTGGAGGAAAAAAATACTTCTCATATCCTCAAACTTTGAGATGACTTTAAGAAGATTCACGATTTGTCAAAGAATCAATTGAGCAGAATTAGATTTTCTGGAATTACCACAGCACAATGTTTCTGAGTAAATCTCAGTTTTAGTGGTTATAGCAAAACACCCTGATGGAATCTACATGTGGTATAGTCTATTAGTAGGCCAGGAGGTCATTTGGGATGACTGCATTCAAAGGGGATTAATGTAGTTTTAGTTTGGACCACATTTAGTTAGCACTAGCGGAGGGATTAGGCTGGTTTCTCTCTGAGCTCTACCGTCTTGTGTTAGCGTAGCGGAGGGATTAGGCTGGTTTCTCTCTGAGCTCTACCGTCTTGTGTTAGCGTGTAATGTCTGTCTTTCATGATGCTATTTGAAAGAATGGAGAATTATATATGGCCCTTTCACTAAGTATATCAACCCTCTCAAAATCATGATCCCACCCTTCCAATCTAATTAATCTTAGTTATTTTCTGACAGGTCTCATTATAAATACTGTCACATTAAGCATTAGAGCTGCGATACATGAATTGGGTATAAGGCATATATGAACATTTAATTACTATCCTTGGAGTAGAGTTCAATATATTTCAATTCCTAAACAAGTAAAAGGTATAACTAGGATATATGAAAGAAATGTAAATATAATTTTCTTGTCCAATAAAAGCTATTTTTTGTGGGGTTTTTTTTTTGGATTTTTTGGTTGGTTGTGAGGATTGAACTCTGGGCCTGGGCACTGTGACTCAGTTCTTCAGATCAAGGCTAGTGCTCTACCCTTTAAGCCACAGCAACACTTGTGGTTTTCTGAGTGGTATATTGGAAAAAAGAGTCTCATGGACTTTCCTGCCTGGGCTGGCTTTGAACCACGATCCTCAGATCTCAGCCTCTTGAGTAGCTGGGATTATAGGCATGAGCCACCGGTGCCCAGCTAAAAGTTGTTTTTATAATATTATTTATACAAGGCATTTAATACTAAGAAAAAAAGTGTCTTCTGATTATTAACATGATCCTGTGTGAATCAGAAATCAAAATGGTGCTATTTACCTAAAATCACCTGGTACCAAAAAAAAAAAAAACCAAAACACAAAAAACTTTATAACTTCAGTTCTAGTATCTTATTCTCAGGAGGAGAAATATTTCATTCAGTAAATGTTGAATGGATAGATGAAGGTCAAAGATCTATAATCTTAGCTACTCTGGAGGCTGAGATCTGAGGTTGTGGTTGGAAGCCAGTCCAGGCAGGAAAGTCCATAAGAATTTTATCTCCAATCAACTACTCAAAAACCAGAAGTTGCATTGTGATTCAAGTGGTAGAACACTGCTTTAGCCTTGAGCACAAAGTCCAGGCACAGAGTCCAGGCCTTGAGTTCAAGCCCCACAATCTACCCCTCTCCCCATAAAAAGGAGTTCCAGAGTTTCATATAAGATATATCAACTAATTTAGATGTATTCAACCTATTTACTAAATGTGAGCTTTAGGAAATATAAAATGATTGTACAAAGGTCTATATACTGTAATACATATATACTGCTACTCCTGTTCTATAACAAATCTCAAAAAAAAACCAGAAAGTGTTTCTTAAAATAAGATCTGAGTATTGTTTGGAGCCATGAACAGAAATAAGTTCTGAAGACTTTTGTTTGAATCCAATAAATGTAAATTCACTCCATATTTTTACAGTGCATTTATGTCTGTACTGCTAGATAGCAGTCCTCTCCAGTTCTCTGCAAAAGTACAAAATTATCGAAGAAATGTTGGAATTAACATGGATATTTGCATTACAGCATCTCTATGTTTTTGAAATGAAATGTATAATTAATATTGCTTCTTCTTTTCTTTTTATTTAAGCTTTCCAATTGGTCCACTGCATTGGTTGTTTCTAAGAAAGAGGTTTTTTTCTTAGTTTAGTATTTGTTGGGTTGTCACAACAGGACAGTATTAGGCTTGGCAGTAAAATAGACATGGTTAAGGAAGTAATGTTCCTTTAATGGTGAAAGGAATGGAAACTTGGGAAGATAATTACTTAAATAGGAGAAAACACAGCATGTTCACACATAGAGGTACTAACTTGCCAGTTTTAAAGTTTCCCTATAGAGACATACAACTGCTGAGAATCCTTAAAGAAAGGTTCAATCTGCCACCCTAAAAGGAAATTTTAAGTCATCCTAGACTCTTGACTTTCAGATTGGAGCACAGAAATCTACTGGACATTGAAGAGAGCCATATGTCTCCTGGTGAGGAGGTTAGTAACTTAGTTGTTGATATTTCCTGGGCATTGATTAACCAAATGCACAAAGGATTCTACTCTCAGCTCTTCCCATGACTATTTTATCATTTCCTTTCCAACTCTGGAATCTAAAGATATTCCCCTTTGCTGTGTAGACATATATTCTAAAGTGTTCAATAAGTTTGTAGTAGTGATAACATATCTACCTATATATTTGCACAATTGTTCCATTAGCTAATAAAACAGTACATCTGTAGCTTTGGCGGAATCTATACATATGTATAGGTATGTATGTGTATATATGTGTATCAATGTATATATGTGCAAATGCATACACAAACACATTAACAGCTAAATAAGCTTACAATTAAATTCTTCCCTATGAAATGAGAGTTTATATACTATATGCAAAACTTTCACATCACTGGCATAAAAGAAACATTTTACCTCGGCCTCTCTTGCTTTAACATTCTAAGGGAAGAAAATACTTGTCCTGGAGAACAAGTTCAGTGATGATAATGAAGGCAACTTAGTCTACAGAAGAGGAGAGTAAGGCTGTTCACCTGTTCTTCCTGCAAGAGAAATACTCTCCTTTTTTATTTTGTTTCTGTTATTTGTTATGTTGGCCATCCATTGTCAATCTACATTTATACAACAAAATGACAAATAAAAAACTTGAAAAGAAAATCAAAAGTATTTCTATTATGTTCTGAGTCACTATGTTTCAGGGTTTTTTTTTATCATCATACAAGCTAGAAAAAGGTTGACAATCTTTTTCTGCAAAGGACCAGGAAATACGTTCACTTTTGTGGGTGATGTAGTCTCTGCTGAAATTTCATGACTCAGATTTGGCTCTTACCTTTTAGTGTGGAAGGAGAACCATCCATGGATGAGCTCAGCAGAAAGGGTTTCAATTAAATTTTATTTTTAAAAAAATCTAGTGACTAGTCCTATTTTTCCAGTAAACATAGCATAATAGTCTTCTCTTTTCTGGTATAATTTATAGCTAATATAATCATATATGTATAATATATACATATTATATTTTAATATATATTTATTTAAATGTCATGAATTATATTGCACTGAAGACATTTAATTTTTTGTGTAATATCATAAATATCTCTAAGAGTTTCAGTGTTGTAAGGTTATAATATACATATATTATTGATTATTTGTGCATTCTTCCTGTATCTCAATATAATACTCCATTAGGAGACAATGGTTAGACTATGACTTTGAATCCCTGATATATGAAATTGGTATAAATCTCATATATTTACTGTTTCTTCAAGAGTTTCCTAATGTTTCAATTTATGTTTAAATATATTTCTAAGACTCACCAGTTCTGATCCTACTGCAAATGGGCTTTTATAGTCAAATTCAATTGAATGCTGATGAAATAGAATGTAACTACAGAAATGGATCAATGAACCTTGTTGTGGATTTTTTTTTGATGAGGAAGTAGAAAAAGAGTGATATAATGTGTAAGATTAATTTGAATGCAGTGTGAACGTAAGATGTAAAAGTTTTAATCCTTGTATAGATAATATTATCTCAACTTTACAATCCCAGTGTACAGTTGTTCAGAGCTACTTGTTAAAACAATAGTTTAGTAATTATACTAAATAAATTTACTAAATACTACCAAATTTACTCATTATGTCTTGTAATACTGTAATAAGTACCAGTGTACTTGTCTTAGAAATAATCATGTTGACAGAAATACTAGAATTTTGCTTCTTCTTTAAAGATCTATTTGTTTGTTTCTTCTTTCTAGCCTTTATTTTGACACCCAAGAATAAGAATCAAATTGGTAAATACAGATTTTTTTTGGTCCTGACCAAAGTGGGAGGAATTCAGTCTCTGAAATTACATCTTCAAGCAATTCGGAGTCACATGCCATGGCTAGGTTCTCCGTGTGTTTTCTGGGGAGTTTTGGTGAAGACACCATTTACCTTTTGATCAATGTTCTAATTCACCAGTTAGCAAAATATCATGATTTGGTGAAGGAATTGATCTCTTTTCTATGTTACTGAATAATGTTTTACATGTACACTTCATAGTATGTCATCTTTTACTGTGTAAGAGATCAGATTGTCAGATAGCTTATTTTCTTTTCTTTGATAAATTCTGGAAGACATTTTAGCCAATCAGACGATTATTTTAAAATTTCTATCGCAATATAATATTGTTAACTTTGTCCCCTTAATTTTTTGGAATGTATTTTTAGGATGATAGTAGGCAGTCATTGATTCAAACTTCACAAGGGAGCCTTGTCACTGTAACTTTTGAGGAAAATTGTGAGGGAATCTATATTTAACTATGATCATTAAAAAGAATCAAAGCCAGGCGCCGGTGGCTCATGCCTGTAATCCTAGCTACTCAGGAGGTTGAGATCTGAGGATCACAGTTCAAAACCAGCCGGGGCAGGAAAGTCTGTGAGACTCTTATCTCCAATAAACCACTAGAAAACCAGAAGAGGAACAGTGGCTCAAACGGTAGAGCACTCGCCTTGAGCTGAAGAGCACAGGGACAGCACCCAGGCCCACAGTTCAAGCCCCACTACCGGCAAAAAAAAAAAAAAGAATCCATTTTTTTTAGTCTAATATTACTTCCTCAAGGATATAACTCAGATGAAGCTCAAACAGGAGAATTAAGCTCTCTGTGTATCAATTTCATTGAACTTGCATTTCTAAGCACTGTATTTTCTTTAGTAATTACTCATAATGATATGAAATGATACCTTGTTTAACTATATTTGCAGAGAACTCTTAATATATTTTTGGTGGAGTGCAGTGTTTCCAGTTAAACTCAAGGCCACTAAATCCACCTGCCACTTTTGTGCCAGATTGAAAAGTAAAGAATAGCTCTATAGGTAGACTGCTTAGAAGCTCTCAACATCCTAGAACATATTAGAGAGAAGATTCACCTTATGGCTCAGTTAGTTCCACCGCAGACATTAGGGAACAGAGCTCTGCTGTTTTTCTGTGCATGCAGACACACTTGCTCAGACACACTGGAAGACAATGATGTCCATTCAAATCTTGCCAGGACTCTGATTGGAACCAAACAAAATATGTACGTCAGTAAACATGTTCCTTGTATAAAAAATAGCAGTTAGTCTAAGCATATACAAGAACACCAAACAGAAAGAAGACAGGAAAGTGGATAAATAGTCTAAGACTTTTCCTTTTGGTATCTTTAAGTCCCTGGAGTCTCCTCAAATAACACAGGACTCATCTTCTTGTTATCTTGTCCTGAAGATGAAATGCTGCTGCACCAGCCTCTTGCCCTCATTTCATTCAATTCATGAGAGTGTTCCCATTCCCTCTGGAACCATATTTATTCTTCACAGGTGAGCAATATAGGACACACTGATTTTGTGGAGCCTTTATTTATTTTTTAACATTAGCCATACCATTCAAAATGGATTTATTTTTAAGGGAAATCTGTATATCATGCCATATACTGGCAAAATATCATTTCCATGTGCTTCTGTCACTTGCCTTTTCCCCCCCAAATTTACATTCTATTCCTGATCCTACTATCTTCTCCCAAGAGACTTTGGTGATTTAATTACACATATAAAATCTTCACAATTATATGTTGTGGGTTTTATGCAGTAAATCTGACTGTGTTACTTGTCTATTCAACACAGTATGATGTGTTGAACAAGGGTGAGTATATAATAATCTAGCTCATCACTTTAAACTGGAGCAGAAACAAAAATCTGTGTGTTTTATATAATATATAGCATTTACATAAAATTTGTTCATTTATCTTCTCTTCCTGTATTGGATTTCCTGTGTGTCTCTACCCTGAGGTGTACACTAATTCCCCATAGTTTTCATCTCCTTAGAGCATCTTCTCTCCTGGGTAATCCTTTCTTAGCATGGTTGGTTTTCTGACTCTAGAGATACCACTTTTTGAACTGGGAAAGCATCCATACAGTGATTCCTTAGGGATATGTGCATGGGGAAATGCAAAAGCATATATTCTCCATGATAAACCCTCCTCACCTAGGATAACCAACATCAGGAACCGTTATCTTTCCCACTTTAAATTTTTTTCATAACCAGACACTGAATTTTCTAATTAGTATCCTTCACCATTTATCTTGGAATGATGTATTTCTAGAGCTTCCAGTCTGCCTTGCAGAATAAACCCTGTGCTACTGAGTCAGCACACTTGACCACATGGTTTTTCATTAAAAGAGTATTTGTCTTTGTCCTCTGCAGCTTGTACTTTCTGATCTTTCCCTGTGGCATCTCAATGCAGGTTATTAGAATTGCTGATTTATACGCCCTGTGAATCACTGTCATCAAACCAATTTTTTAAATCACATTTTCTTTACCATATTTTTCTTAATATCAAGTAGTAGGTGTCATTTCTGGTGGCTGTCTTTTATCCACTCACTGTGGGCCACTACACAGTAGCCATTACAGTGTCAACTAGCACAAGTGGAATAGGGGACAATGAACTCTACTCTCTGCATCTCTCTGATTTACCAATTGTGTGATAATAATGGAATCATAGACTCAGGTCAATGAAAAGAATGGCATAATATAAAATCCATTTTTAATTTTTTATGACATGTCTTTCTAACTTTAGAATAGAGCGAGAAAGATGCTTTATTGAAAGGCAGATGAGGATGTAAAAGCCTACCTGTTTAGTCTTTCACCTTAGCATTGTGATATCAGGAGAGTAGACAAGGCGTATACAGAATCAACAAGTAATTTAGCTCTTTCACTTGTTTCCATGGTAACCCCACTATATAAAGCCAAGTAAAAGATGCATTACAAGATTCAGGATTGGCCTTGGCTTTGATGCTTGTCATTTTCATCATTCATTTCTAAAATATAATGTGCAAAGCAACCAAATGCATACACTAAAGTATAATTTGACATTAAACATGAAGAATTTTATACACCTTAATTCAGGATAGTCAGTATATAGGAGAGGGAATAACTGAACCTTTTTAAGTCAACTCAAAACATTACAAACTCTTCCACAGTTGACAATGACTGAAATGAACTTGCCCATAAATTCTAGTCTACAAGGGATTTTTCAGAAGTTGGGTCTTTTCCATCTGCTTCCTTCCCATGATTCCCTGGGAGTTCTTTTTTGCTAACCCTGAGTCACTGAAGATGAATTACTTCTTCAGGTCATATCAACGGAGACAGTAGCAGCCTTAAAAGCCTTCAGAATGGATCTTCTGGGACTCAGCCTTGAAAATAAAGAAGATGCACTTTGCGGTGGGGAGTTCTTAAAGTTGTGAAAGAAGAAGATAATCCTGCGACATCTGCAGGCTACAAAGCTCTGGTGTGCAAGTCCTCTGCCACAGAAATGACTCTGCTTCTCCCTCCATGACTCTTAGTTTCTTCAAAAGGTGTCATCCTGCTGTGTATATTTTATCAACCAGAAGTCCTAACTTGTCTCTGAACTTTCAGTCCAGAACTGTGATAATGCTTAATTATTTGAAAAGAGAATTATGTGGTTGTAAAAATTCACTGCTTTCTGATAATTCTTATTACTAATTATAATGTGTCTAATTTCTATTTTGATTTATTCTCATTTTATCAGACTAATGTCTATAGAATTAGGCTTAGAACAAGTGCTCATTTGTCTGTACATATGAATATATACAAATACTAATATATAGCAGTATAATTTATGTATAGCTGAATGCTGATAGAACACACCTGTATTCTAGAGGATGAAATCTTAGGATTATAGTTCTAAGACAGCCTGGGTAAAATAGTCCATGTGACTCTCATTTGTAATTAGCCATCAAAGCATTGGAAGTGAAGCTGTGGCTCAGATGGTAAAATTCCATGTTCACATAGTCTTTTATTGACCTCTAACTATTCAGATTGACTTCTTACTATTACTTTCTTGTCCTGACTGATTTTGAACTGCAATTTTTAGACCTTAGCATCACCGGTATTTTAAGATCACAAGTGTGAGTCACTGGTGCTCAGGTTTGCTTTTATAATCACGGATTAGCTGTACTATAGGATGTAATTTTCACAGGTCCAAGAGTACATGGAGTATACCTTGATCAGACTGGCTAGGGCTTTTTCCATACCCAGTATCCCTTTTGATTCAGCTAACAGTGAGCTTCATTATACCATCTTCATTTACATATGCTATGCCTCTCAATATTGTTCACCATCTAGCATTTTTGTTATACCTCAATTCTCTCAAATGGTCCCCAACTAAAAACAAGTTTTATATATGCACACACATATATGTATGATCCTCTGTATGTTTGCATAAATGCTTTTATTTTACCTGTAGCATCCATATTGGAGAGAAAACATGATTATAGCTCCATCCTCTTCTATGGGGCATTTACAACATCACTTTGATCAGAGAACCACACAGGAAACACATCTAGAGTAGATTTCAATTGGGCAAGTGCTGATGTACATGATTGACATCCCCCCCCACAAAAAAAAGCAGCATTCAGTTATATACCTACTGTGACTTGACCCACAAGTATCTAAGAATAGGTGATACAGCCTGGATAGGTATCCAGCAGCAAATAACTACGAGTTTAGTCTACATATATCTAGTCTATGATGGTCAACATGCATATCATTAAAACAAACATTTCAGAAATGCTTAAATTTACACTGATGGAATTATCCAACAAAAGCATTAATAAAATATTTAAGAAAGACTATTCCAAATTATTCTAAACTAGTATAATTCTTCCCAAGAATTCACATAGACATATATATATATATACAATTAATATATTTACTTAATTTAATGATTAAAATAATTAATAATTAACATTTAATAATACAGATATTTACATATATGTACAATATCTGTAATAACAGACAGTGATGCCATCCTTTCACTGATAATATAGTGACAATTGATATTTTATTAAAAAGAAAAGCATTAAATGAAGCCTATTAGTATGGGCTAGATTAATTTGATATTTAAATGCATGATAGAGTGACACTAATCCAATTACATGGAACAAAGTTTAAAAGAGAAAAGTAACTGTTAGGATTGTCACTGTGAATGCAAGATAACTCAGGCTAAAATTGATCATTTTTCTTTACAATGAACAGTTAGGCCAGACCAAGATTTAAAAATAAAACAACTTAATAACTGATTATATGAAAACTAGAAATTTCAACTCTCTACATTAAAAAAGTAATAAAAACTCCTGTAAGAAAGATGTTTTTATCATATTTCAAGAAGCACTATGTGTGTTTTCTTTTTATATTGGCTAATTCTCCTTTGCTAGATAAATAAATGATCCTCCTGATATATCATCTGCATGCTTACATCGTGCTATGATACTAAATTTTTTTTCTTTAGTGTGTAATGGTGAAACACTTTAATAAAAATCACTGTGATCCCACACACAATAAAGAAATACAAAAAAAAAAGAAATACACTGGCCAATGTGTTTTATTCTGAAAACATGAAATGATTCATGATACCTGTGAAATTTGTATTTTCATACGAAAATAATTGGCATTTTATGCACTGCATCTAGAAATTGATTTAGAGTCTTTCATCAGCATTGATAAGCATTTTAACAGGAATGCAAGCCTTATCTCTTATTCTGAGCCAGGTTGAGGGAGCGTCTCTTTCAATTTCTTCATACAGTTTTAAAATTCACTTGGGAAAATTACAGTAATCCGGTGGATGAAACAATATAGATGTGTCATTTGATTTATTTATTGTACATACCCAAGCAGCATTTACAGTAAAGAAATGCATTTTTCACCAATGCAGTTAGTCAAAATCTCTTGGTGATGCTGCGTTACTCTTCAATTGCACTGATATAATTCCCTAACAGCAAATAGAGTCTGAAGGAAACAGGAAAAACGCTCTGTGGCTAACAGAACTGTAATTGTGTCATTAGATACGTGCTGAAGTTTGTGAAGAAGACTGAATATTTGGATTGTGCCAGAAGATAATGAGTCAAGATTGGTGTTTTTTAAATCAGTGAATTAACACACTCATTAGGTCAAAGACTTCATGATTCAGTTATTTCCGAAAAGCTTGGAGCTAGAAGCATGAAATGGTCTTCCCTAGGTTACAACCAAGATGTCAAGCAGAGCCATATTCTTTTTTGAAGGCACCACATAATCTGTGTTCTTGCCTTTTCCAGCTTGTAAGTCTATCTGTATCTCAAGGTTCCAGACATATTCCATCTCCAAAGCTAGTAATCCCAGGTAGAGATTTTCCTCAAGTCATGAGAAGATTCAGTGAATAAACTGGATGACCTGACAATGGGTTACTTGCCTAAAATTATTATAATTAAGACCACATGATGCAGTGAGTGTTTTTGTCCCTTCCTCTCAAATTTTAACCCCTAATGTGACAGTACTAAGTGCCAGGACCCTTGGGGGATGATTAGGTCAGGTAGATGGAATCCTCATGAATGAGAGTGTTCTTGTAAGAAGGATGCAAACTTGTCCTCACACTTTCTGCTCTTCATCATGTGACAACACAACAGTAAGATGAACATTTACCAATCAAAAAACTGTTTCTCCCCAGACAATGAATCTGTAAGCACCAGGTTCACCTCTGCCTGAATAGAGTTTTGTGGTTTTAGGCCCAGGGTCCTTGGTAATTTTGTATAGTGCCTAAGATGGACAAATTGCACATTTCAATCAATTTAGATGAATATATGGTAATTACTGGAACTCATTGATTGATTTCTTTGTCCCTTCATGCTTTCTCACCTTCCTTCTTCCTAAGCCAGTATTTCTTAGTCAAGGTAATTTTGGCATTTTCCTTGCATTGCTAATAGCTGGAAATTTTACTGAATTGTGTGAATGAGAGCAGGGAAAGAGTAAGATAATAGCACTTATCTACAAAATCTTGTTGTGAATTTTAGAATGTATGAGTCATTTTAGAATTAGAGGCAAGTACCTCAACTCTGTCTGCCTGTATATAGACAGATGCATCAGCACTAAATTGTCTGACACAATGCTAATAGTGACATATATAAGGAAGTCTGCCTTGTCCCATTTGGATGACATTAATATTAGCATACCATATCTCCTAGTGACATCATATTTTCATAACTTTTAAGGAAGTAGACCAGGTCTAGCTTTTGATCTCATAGAATGAATAGAGAAAAACATAATGTTGGCTTTCTTTATAAGCAAAAAAAATCAAATAATATAAAAATAACAGAAATTTTCATGTAAATATTTACTTCTCTCAATAGGAAATAAAGCTTAAATAAACCACTGCATAGGTCATGAAAACACTCAAAAATCTTAAGAAATTATTAACGTAAATAAAATATTTACTTCAAGAAGGTAGAGACTGAATGATTACTGTGCAAGATCAGGTAGGGAAAATAACAATAATAACCACTAATAATCAAGTAGTGAGATCCTCCACAAAATAATAATCAGTTCCCTAACATCAACTTATCTGACCTTTTCTGCTTCACTCAGACATGTACTAGTTATTGCAAATAAGGGAAACCATGAGACTTAAGTTTCTTTGGGTCTGGCTTGCTTCACTTAATATAATTTTTTCCAAGTCTTTCCATTTCCTAACAAATGGGGCAATGTCATTCTTTCTGATGGAGGCATAGAATTC
>NW_012267338.1:4519006-4532018 GCF_000151885.1 Dipodomys ordii
CTTCACTTAATATAATTTTTTTCCCAAGACTTTCTATTTCCTAACAAATGGGGCAATGTCATTCTTTCTGATGGAGGCATAGAATTCCATTGTGTATATATACCACATTTTCTTGATCCATTCATCTACTGAGTAGCATCTGGGCATCTAAGATATGTATTCAAATGTTTTTTTCTTTCATGCGATTGTTTCTAACACATAAGATTATTTCTTTGTTGCTTTGTATGTCCCTCCCCCACGATATAACCCCTGCTTTCACTGTATTTCAGGTTGGTGTAATTTGTGGAGGGGAAGGGAAAAAACAAATTGTTTAAATAGGGATACAGGTGGACCCATTGCAATAATGAGATGTACAAGTTGTTATGTGGAAAAATGAACTTTACAACTTTGGTGGGGGGGGAGGATTGTGTATGGGGGCAGGGGGACGATGGGAAGGGATGGGAAGGGGAGAAAAAGGAGGAGGCTGCAATGTTTGATAAGAAATGTACTCATTATCTTGCCCATGTAATTGTAACCCCTCTGTACAGTATTTTCACAATAAAATATAAAATAAAATATTCAGTGCATGATGGCATACTCCTATAAGTGCAGCCACATAGAAGGCAGAGGTAGGAGCAATGGGCTGTGGTCCATGGTTATCCAGTAATATAGAAACACTAACCGTTATAGGAAGAAGGGCTACAAATATGGCAGAAGTAATGAAGCATTTACCTAGAGATTGTAAGGACCTGAGCACAAACCCCAGTACACACACACACACACACACACACACACACACACACACACACACACACAAGAGAAAGACGTACACTTTCACATAACCATACAAAATGTAATGTAGAAGAAATCAGAAGGAATGAATACAGAAATCAATAAAAAAGTACAAACATACCATTAATAATAATAATATCCCTGGCTCATTTCAAGTTATAAATAGGCATAGAAAAGGAATAGAAGACTCAGTCAAAAGAAATGCCCTGTCATAGATTCCATACACAATACTAAATTACTTTTAATATTTTCACATTCCAAACATATCGTTGTAAATGCTAATTAAAAATATTCCAGACACTTGAAATTGTGGCTCGTGGAGAATTTTTCAGGGCCAATTGGAAGGCTGCATGATATAAAACTCCCGAGATGCTTTCAGAAAAATCTGTTCATCGGCATTGTTTGTCATTTCTATTGGTCTATGGGGAGAGTCACTTTTAAATGACTTGGGAAGTTTTATAGGAAAACATAAAATTATTTCTGATAAAATTTGAAAGGTAAGCTCATTTAAAAGCTAGAACTGATTAAATAATGTATCAAGGCCGAGTAACACTTCACAGTGTAATTGTTGGTGTCTGAGGGCAGGCATACACACAGACACTTCCTAGTATTCACTATTCAAGCCTAAAACATTGTTTTAAATACAAAAATCTTTACATTCTTTATACCAATAGATATCATGGAAAATAAATTCAAGGCTATACTTATTATTATGTTTTCAAATATTCTTTCTGTGGTGCAACAATGTAATCTCCTGAAAATTTGACATAAATTTAAGTCTATTTTCTCCCAGATTTCCTAAAAATCAAACCCCAAGCACCCAACAGCAACTCTCTAATAAGAATAACATAAAGGTAATAGTTGTTGATCTTATACACTTTATACATGGTAAGGAGAGACACTGATACATTCACATGCAAGTTGGAAATGTTCAATTTAATCCTATTTTCCCAAACCAAGGGATTTAATAAGCTTGAAGCCTTGGTGACGAGGCCCTTTGAGAATACTTAGTTTTTCTGGTTAAATATTACATAATATTGGCCCAAAAGCAATTTGAGTCAAGCAATATGGCTTGTATAATTTTGTCCAATCCAGAGGACCAAACATAACGATTAAACTGTACATACTACTGAGAAATTCAAATGCGACCTCAATTATCTCACCTTAATTGCAGAATTACTTTCCCCCAGATTTAGAAAAGAACCAAACAGATTGTGCCATCACCATCCCAACAGGTTTATAGACTCCCTGTTATGTGACTCTCTGATGTCAGGAGCAGCAAGAAACAGGGAGGAAATGTGAAGCTTTGCTTTTCAGTACCAGGTGATACGAGTTGCTCTTAGTTCCTTTTAATGGCTAACCTACTGTTTATACCAAGATTCCCTAAAATTGATCATTCTTTGTGTTCAGTAGCCATATCACTATTCTCTAAAATGTGTAGCCTTATTTTGACAGGAGAAATAAAGGTTGTTGGAGCAGAGGATAGTTAGGAATACAGGGAATGCCCCAGTGGTAAGTGAATGCGCCAAGCAAGCAAGATGAGCTTGGTATGAGTGCACCAGAGAGTTACCCAGGAGGGTCAATGTAGGGACAGAAGGGTCGATTTTGGTTCCTATTATTCTTGAGTCATTTAGCTCCATTACTTGTAGGTCTGTAAAAGGGTAGGTTCAAGGTTGGTCCTGGCCGAGCAGGGAGAAAGGCAACGGAAGGAAAAAGGGAAAGGAAGGCAATGGAAAAGGGAAGGGAAAGGAAGGGGAAGGGAAGGGAAAAGGGAAAGGAAAGGAGAAAGGGAAAGGAAAGGAGAAAGGGAAAGGAAAGGAGAAAGGGATAGGAAAGGAGAAAGGGAAAGGAAAGGAGAAAGGGAAAGGAAAGGAAGGAAATGAAACATTATCTGCCAAATAACTAATGCAGAAATTGTTGGAGGTGTGACTATAATGGTTGGGTTCCTGCTTAACAAGTAAAATGTCCTATACTGCCAAATAATAATAATATGAATAACAACAACAATAACAAAAAACCCTAAGAAAACTAACTGTGAAAAGGGAGTAATAATAAAGATCAGCACAGAGGTTGAAAAACTAGGCTACTGGTATCCACAGTCACCAAAACTGAGTTAGATTTTTTTTAAGGATAAACAAAATCAAACGGCCCTAATCTGATCTAGACTAAGAGAAATAAAGAAGGGTCAGAATCACAAATGAAGGAAGAGCTATAGGATTGATACAGAAACCCAAAGGGCTATAATTATATGCCAAAAATTAAGGAGATAACCTAGAAGAAATAGACAACGTTCTAGGCATATACAGCCTAAGAACTAGAAAGAACTAGAAAATCTAATTTACGTAATAAAGGTAATATTAACAAGAGATAAAAGTCTTCTCTTCAAAGGAAATCCCAAATATACATGAGTTTACTGTTAAATGTGATCAAACATTTAAAGAAAACATAAATTTCAATTCATTCTCAACTCCTTTCAACTATTGAAGAGAAGTAGGTTCTAAGTCTTTTCATCAGGGTAGCATTAGGCTAGTATACCAAAGTCAGAAAATTATAAGTAGAGAACTGTGTTGACAAATATCATTGATGAAAAATTTCACAAAAATTATCTAAAAATGCTAGAGAAAATTAAACTCAACAGCATAGTAATGGCTGCTACTATGATCAGCAGGTAGGATACACTGGAAAGCAAGAATGGTCCAAAATATGCAAATCTAAAAATATTAGATATCTCATTGTGAGACTATAAAGGGAAGCATATATGGTCAAATTACTAGCAGAAGAAAATAAATTTTTATTAAAAAATTCAGTATATTCTCAAAATAAAAAACGATACAGTTAAATTAGGTATAATGAAATAATGAATCTTAACACAGTAGAGACAAGCTCATCACTAACGTTACACATAATCTCAATTTACAATGGTTCATTTAATGACTTTGTAACTTTTCCATGCTGTAACACACACATGTATGTAACACTTAGTAGAAAAACATTTAAAACTTTAAATTCTTCCTTTCTTGGTTTCCCCTAAGACTAGGTGACTGGTCCCTGTCAGCTATGCAAACACAGGTAAAAGTATCTGCAGTGAACTCTGCTTCTATCTGGGATATTTGGGAGATTATTTCCTAAGGTCTGCCCAATTGACCCTATTAGCTGAGTTCTTTATATCAGAAGAGTGGAAGATAAGACTGTCTTATTGACCATTGTAGTAGTAAATGACCATTTCATGAGCTACCATAAAAGAATTCTGTGTCACAGAGTGGATAATGGCTGTGAGCCATATGTATTCCTTGAGGCTTTGTCAATGAGAAAACTGACTTGGGGACCTTAATGCTGAAAAGCACATGCTGCATTAACAATCAGCGCTCTTTCCCACAATCCTGAGCCTGAGATCTTATTGCAATCCTAGACTACATCTCCATTTTATCTTGTGGGGTACTGAAACAATTTTAATTCATGCTCCAATTCTTGCCCTACAGAAACAGGGAGAAAACAAGCCTGTGTTCTGTTCTTTTCTTTTTAAGCCTCTAAATATACGTGATTCCTGTGAAGCTACATTTTTACTCATGAAGGGCAAAGAATATGTGAAAAGAAATAAAAGTGTATCAGAGGTAAAACATATTTTTCACAAGACAAAGTAACCCAACAACAGTTACTATGGACCAAACAAAAATGACTCTTATGACCCAACAGGTGTCTGTAACAATAAGTAAAATCTTATTCACTTCACAGAGTGGTAGAAATTGGAAGGGTAAAACCACTTTTTTCCCTCTCTAAGATCTGATAGAGGACTATGTTCCATGAAACTGCTCAGTTCAAAAGAAAAAACATTGAAGATGAGACATTGAGAGAGTCTTCCAAAGAAAAGGCCATTTTGCTGTATCTCTGTCAATGTGGCTCATCTATTAATAATTCCTAGCCATGACAGCAGAACTTTGAATAATATTTGGACTATCACCAGTGCCATGTTTCACATTTAATTTTTCATGTGAGGTAAAAAATACCCAGAGACCAAAGAATCAACAATTGGACAAACAAAACTGAACTGCAAAAAGCATAAAATATTACATCTCATAGTGATGTGGGATATAGAAAAAATAGCACCTTCAACAATAATGATTATTTCAAAAAAGAATTCTAATGCTTGCAAAACTTAAATGGGTAGAATAGGGTATTTCTGGCATTCAAGTTTTCAAACAACACCTCCCACATTCCTCTTTAGAATTTCCTAAGTGTAAAGTTTGTGGTAGTAACATATCCAAGAAAAATCAAAATAAACAGAATTCCCAGGGATTTTCATGCTTGTAATTCTGGCTTGTTTTTTTTTCTTCCAAATTTGTAACAACATTTTAGAGTATAGTTATTGAGCTGTTGAACATTGGGGGAAAAAATCTGATACACACAGAAAATGATTGATTTGATGTGAAAAAATAAAGGAGGAAGGAAATATAACTAATGTGAATTGTTTTTCTCAACATGTACACCATTATATAGTCAAAATAATGTGACAATATATGTTATTGAGTATCAAAACTGTAATAAAACTTTAAAAACATCGAGGGTAGAAAACAGGAGGCAATCGGGGAACTGCTATAATAGATTAAGGGTCAGACAGGTACAGTTCCTCACTCCTGTAATGCTGGCCACTTGGAAAGGATGAAGTTAGGAGGATTATGGTTTCAAGTCAGTCTGGACAAAAAGTTTGCAAGATCCAATCTCACACAATAAAAAGCTTTGTGTGGGGCAAGCACCTCTTATCCCAGCTACGTCGGAATTATAGATAGGACTGTTGTTTAGGCTGATGGGGGAAGAAACGTGAGACCTTATTCAACAAATCATAAAAGCTAAAGGGGAAGTTGTGCCTTACAGTGGTAGAGTTCCTGCTTACGAAGCTTAAGACCCTGAGTTCAAACACTCATACCTCCCTCCATTTGTACCAGTCACTGTTATTTTTAGAGATCTTATTTTAAAGTTATGCTATATGACAGACAGATTGGGTCCAGGTTTAAAGTTAGATTTAAAGAATAATAGAGGTTGCCAATGAAACATAGATCACATTTACCCTCATAATTTGTATTTCCTGCAGATGGGTGCTTGGATACAATGACATGTTTTAAAATTAATATCTCATTTTGCTAGCATTTGCACAAAGGCAATGATGCCAAAGCCCATTCACTTGACAGCAATAGTATAGAGAAGAAAAAATAAGAAGATATGATTTATCTCAAGGCATAATTGGGTATGTGATCTACTTATATTTATTTATAATTCAAAACTGGTGTCAAATATTGTATTATTCACTCTGTCACCAAGTTCCTTCTTCACTAAAAATCTATATACATTCAATGATTAAATAACAGATAATAAGTGTGACTTCTAACTCTTAAAGTTGCAAGAGTATGTCTGGGTAAGTCCTCATGGAGTACTAAAACTTTATCTTTTGATTAAAATAAACCATCAGGGAAATCTCCATGTTGTAAGAAATGTATGTTAAGGATATTACAATGCCCACAAAGTCTATCTTTGATTTAGCAAAGCATTTTCTTGTTTCCTCTGGTGGTATACTAATACAGAAAATAATTCTCTCAAGTATAGTGTATGCGAACATATAATAAAGGACGTCTATTTTATTGGCATTAAAATTTTAGATACATTGCAAGAAAAGTATAGTTGGGAATACTTATCTCAAAGCTGTAACTCCTGAAATATTTCGTTGATCACAGTGTTTTCTTTGAGGTAGCCATCCACACTGGTGTCAGAGGTGATTTAGTAACAGTTCCTTAAAATGGTGAGCCTTCAGTTAATTGGTTTCATCGTAGCTCTCCTGTTTGTTAATTGTGTAACCTTGCAAGCTATACAGTATCCTGGAATCTCACTTTGCTTATCTATACAACCAGAATGATTTTTAAGAATTAGAGTTTTTATAGAAAATAAGTTCAAATTGAGATGAAACAGGTTAAAAAAAACTAGAAGGAACAGAGCACACACGCAGGTATTAATAAAATATGTGGATTACTTGAATATTATAGATAGATAGATAGACAGATAGATAGATAGATAGATAGATAGATAGATAGATAGATAGATAGATAGATAGATAGATAGATGTGTATATGTATAAGAACTTATAAGGAATGTTTGGCATTTTCTTAAAAGAGGAGAAACCAAAGAAAGTTGCCTCAAGTATTTAATAATTAAAGTGCTAAGAAAATGTGAGTAGCAAGAGGAACATGGTAGATAGGGAAGGATCGATTGATTTACAAAGAGCAGGCATGTGATCGTGTGCTAAGACGAAAGAGAACAAAATATTGGAAAACATTCCTCATGCTTTTCCTTTCTTTGTCCTTTGTTGTAGCTCTTTTGTTTTCTTGGTCTCTTGTGAATTTCATGGAAGAAAGTAACCCTTCATCTTCTCTCTATCAAAAAACAAACAAAAAAATCACCCAGCAAATTATTTTGTAAACTATTTGGCAATGAAACCTTGTTTTCATTGAGTTCAAAGTCTTATTTTGTTTCATCTGTTTTAGGCAAAGTGAATCTAATCTGCTTTGACTAGGTTTTGTTCCATAGGTTACAAACTCAATCATGTGTGTTAAATGCAGTTGTTGCTTTAATTTTTAGTTTTTATTTCTTCTAATGACCCTTTTCCTTTAGTGTAGAAGTGTGTTGTTACATTGTGATATGGCAGGTCAATTTATTCCCTTTAACAAATGTGTGATTATTAGTTTCGAGTTTTTTTTCTGAGAGCTACTTAATATAAAGTAAAATATTAAAAAAAAATTCTAGTGTCACACATAAGTGTTTTCTTGATGAGACAATAAAATTATGTTTCTCTGATTATTGTTGCAATTAATTTCCCTTTAATTTTTCATTACACACTTAAGCATTACTAAGATACAGGAAACAAACATTTTATTTGTCATTGGACGATAGACAGTAGAGAAGTCTCTATTCATGTTTGTGATGATGCTTACCTAACTTAACCTTATTTACTGTCTATTGTATAAAAGCCTATTATTAGGTATAGTTCGGTATATTTCAGGATATTTGACCATGATAAAAAAAGCAATGATATTCTAGTTTGTGTATCTGCTGGAATATACTTTTATCATTATTTTAGAGTGTACTTCTACTTATAAAAGACATATACTATGTAAAAGCATGCTATACTACCACAAAAGCATCCACTTCAACCTCCTAGGTACCAGAACTCCTGTTCTATGATCAAACCCCAAGCAAACAAAATACCCTGATACTGTAGCCAGTATGAGACCATGTTGAGTGCCTGAAAATTAAATTAAAGCAAAGATTAAGGATCATGAAGGTAGAAAATCAGTAGGGAGGACTGCATACAACCCAGTCTTGTCCTACTCTTCTTTTGTTGAAATAATGGGGGAAAAGAGAGGAGGGGGAGAACAGATACATCCCTGTCCAGATAAGGTATCATTCTCATGGAATGCAATGAGATTAACAAAAATGCCAGAGTCTATTTCCAATATTAAAAAACCTCTAATTGTTTGTATTGAAGGTTAAATATGGACATGCAACCCACTCACCACCACGATAACCATACTCAAAGTAACTTTTTGTTTTAAATGTTGAGGAAAAAACTATGTTACAGAGTGTATTGCTACCTCTTTGTGCTTTAAATGATTCAAGAATGTTAGAGATTATATAGTGTGAAAGAGCGTAGTGAATCTGTGCTGATGCGAAGGCCGCTGAAGAATTTTTGGAAAATCTCCAATAGGCCGACTTTGGAAGAAAGTGTCGGACACATCTGCAGTATGGAAGAAATCTGCCTATTGTTGCAAACAGATGTTGGAATGGAGTTTTATCCATAATGCCAAGGTAAGCCAAGTTTCAGGGTTGCCCATCAAGTGAGAGGTGATGTAGGCTACACCTGGAAAACCTTATGAAGAAGAGCACTGCAAAGTCTGGATGAGCCTGTCCACAAAGCTGCTGTCAGTGGACTGAAAGGAGACCTGCCTTGCAGGATTCCGTTTATTGCTGATAAGCTTCCTGGAACTACTGCTTTCATCAGGTGGTTTTTCCCTCCAGACACCACCACATAGATGGAGGAGTTGCCACCCTCTGAGAAGACACGGAGAGCACACCGTTGTGAATCACAGCATTACAGCATGGATGACTCTTCTAGGAACCTTGTTTGTACCTGAGGTGATGTCTCCAAGAGGTGAATCAGTGGCATCTAGAAGACCGGTGAGCGGTTTAGTCACCCATTAGAGAATTTGCCAAGGATGAGGAGGCTGAAAAATCAGGAAGAGTACACAAGGATTATAAGGCAAACAAGTTAAACCTGGGCATGCTGACTAGATTCTAGACGTGCTTTGCCAAGGAACTGATTGCTAATTCACAGAATTAGAAGAGGAATAAATAGATTTTAGGAGAAGGAGAAGAAGAAGGAGGAGGAGGAGGATGAAGAGGAGATGGAGGGGGAAGGGGAGAAGGAGAAAAAGTAACCCACAAGAAGATTCATAGTGAAAGTTTTAGAAGAAGAGTTTTGTAGATCTTAACAAGATACTTAAACCTTTTCAAAATAAGGAACCTCCAGAACCAAAAGGATTCTATTCGTATAGTGGCATCTTCAATGTGTATTACTGTTTACACACAAAGCAATGATGGAGAAAGGAAAGACAGAAAGCAATGGACAAACCTCTGACAGTAACAGGAGACTCATGCACACAGTTGTCTCTGAAGACCTCCTGTGGAGGGAGGGGGTGGGTCAAAGTCTGGAAGGGGAAGGGAAGATGGTGATAAATATATCCCAACCTACGCATAACTAGGCTAATTGTGTGAGTTTGAATCTTGTTTTTTCACACAAAAGACTCAGAAGTAAGAAAAGAATTGGGAAATAAGAAAAAGCTTATGGAATGCAGGCATCAAGTTTTCACAAGGCTGCTCCGTGCACGTGCTTTAAGCATTTTGCTCTTATAAAACTGTCAGAAAAGTTGTAATATTTTCAAAATACATAAAGTAAAAGGTTATTGGTAAAGTGGAGTCAATTCATTTTAGAATAAGAAATATATTTGTACTACATTTATTACAGCCTATGCATACAGGTTTATAAAGATTAGAGTATATCATGGTTCCTTTCACTCATTCACTTTCATTCCTGTATGTTCTCCTCATGGTAAGTGGCCTAGACAGACGTACATTTTTATTTACTGTAACAATTTTTCTATACCAATTTTGTGTTTAGATACATAAATACTATTCTGCCAATAATGTGTACCACTCTAAGCCTGGTAATACATAATACTAATTTGTAGCCTCACCACAATGGGATAAACCATGTAACTCAAGTGTATGGTAGCTTTCATGATGAAGGTCGGTGTAGGGTACAGGATTGAGCAATGAAATATGGTTTAATGGTGTATTTCTCTGAATGTATCTCCCTCATAAAACAATTATACGGTGGATCTAATTTATTTTAAATTCAGGAGATTGATCTTGTTGGAATTGAATCCTTTTGTTTAGGTCAAATTAATTAAGTTTTCATTTGAAGAGCACAGTGAAGAGGGTTGTGGTTGTGCTTATACTAGGAAAAGAGGTACTATGGAAAATAAGGTGTTTTCAGATTTGCTGGAATGGCAGGTATTCAAGGTCTAGGCTGAGGTTCCAGGAAACTTTTAAGCACACAGGTCTATTTTCTTTCTGTACAAATCAAAGACAGACAATATTCCATGACACTGAAATTGATGAATCATGATCTTGCAAGCTTTAGCTGATTCAATCTCTTCCATGTCCTGTGCTAGCAAAATGCATGACCTACAGTTCGGTCTTCCTTCTTACTTAAGTGTTTAATGAACATATATGATTGCTCTTAGCTAAGTACATTCAAAACTCAAGATGAAAAGAAATCTTCAGCATTCGCTTTATTATTGTTTATTATCACTACTGAGAAACTATAGAGTTCAATGGTGATAAGGCTAGTCCTCACAGTCAACAACTGTCTCATAACTACAAACAACACACTCTTCTTCTAGTGCTTAAGTTTCCAGCAATAGTTACAGCAATAGGCTATTGCTAGCTTGCCTTAGGTGAATATTTTCTTGTATTTTCTTACTCTTCCCCTCAGAGAAGACTTGGAAACCCTGTCTGCCACACTCACACATTTCTTCAATGTCCTACAATCTATGAAATAATGTTTTATTTTGCACTGCTGGCCTATGCGATATAAAATAACACTCTCACAGAAAGAAATAATGAAGAAAACTAGCTGTTATAAAAGTAGACAAATAATAAGATGATAAAATATGGAGGGTACTCAGAGTCTTGGTTTCCAGGCAAGCATGACATCAACGTTTCTAAGCAAAACATTTAAACTTTTACAAATTCTGTGTATTTTATCTCATTCAGGATTTTAGCCGTTCTCTTATATATTGACAGGGTAACCTGAAATTCATTTCTTGTTTCCTAATCCTTTTTGTTACGGATCTGATTTTGTCATTATAGGTTACGACATCAGATTTAGAAATAATGTTTACTTTTTTCAGGATTCAATTTTTTTGCAGTAGAAACTTCACTTTACTCTTATACTATGGATAAATCTCTCCACCCATGTTAACTCCTTTGTTTCTTTGTTGATTTAGTATCATCAGATGGGGTGCTAATCTCCTCATCATGGGGTATTATCTGGGATAGTTATCCCAGACTTATTGACCTGGTCTGAGATGCTAATTGAACGATTAAATAATTGTTTTTATTATTAATAAGATCTACCTAAATGATGAAAGAATCTTGCAAGCCTCAAACATAAATAGCCTCCTCTGTTACTATGTCTTCTTTATGCCTGAGCTCACTTTGTATACTGGGAAGCTAGAGAAAGAAAGGAAGTAATTCCCTTAGACATTTTCTCATTCACCTGTGAGCTTTCAGACACAAATTCCTTCACACTCCCTGCTCCTTCAGGAAAGCTCCTGGTCAGTACCAGTCCTCCAATCACATTCCTTCCACACCTGTAGCCATACAACCAAGCTAAGTATTTATGCTAGTAGATTAGAGAAGATCAATATTTTTATTCACTCTATATGAAACTTGATCATTTTAAGTTCTGCTTACAGTTTTGGCTTTTAGACAGATTTCTCCACCCTTTTTAGCACTACCTTCAATGCTAGGAAAATGTCGTGGGATCACATATGATGCCTTTTCTTATCCTGCATTACAGATGCAATTCTAGATACAAATCTATTTCTTCACTGCATGATTCACAGTGCCTTTTTCTTTCTCTAGCTGTTCTCAGTATGACAGTAGACTATGACATTTAATCTCTTGGCTTAGATTTGGCTATGTGATTTTGTCCAGTGCAAAGCTGAAGAATTGATGGTGTGTTAGTTTGAAATTTGACCTTCTGTGTTTCTGTGCAGCTTCGTAGACCTTTGATCAGAGAGGAAGGAGGAAGGCATAGAATATTTATTTTGCCCACTTGATCACAACAATGATGGAAAGATTCCAGAGTGAAAAGCTTCTCAATCGAAGCTCATTGCAGCAATTCTAAAAGTATACCAAGTGTTTCAACACCCAAAATTTAAAAGGATGTCAAATAACTTCATTCACTACACATTTTTGCCATTCCTTTAAACCAATAGAGAACATTAACTTTGTTTGTTTTTTTTAATTCTACTAAATCAAAAATTAAGACAGAATCTCCACAAAGGATCAATCTCAATTTGAAACTCTTATTAGAAAATAAGAACATTGCACATATTGAAACACAATTTTAACATCTGAAATTACTTTCTCTTGTGGGCAACATGTAACAGAATTTTGTTGATTTGTTCATGTTAACATGGCCTCAACTCTTTGCATATGTTATATTTATACCCAAAATTAATTCAAAATAAAAACGTGAACAGGGGATCGAGACAAGATGGCGGAGGAGAAGCTGGAATCTGAACAAGCTCTCGCATAGAAAGCAGTTTTAGAGTTCCAGTGAACAGTCCCAAGCCAGAGAAACACACCAAGTGTGCCATCACAGGACAGAGAGTTAGACAGGAGAGGGAGAGTCAAGGCAAGAAGACACATCTGATCGCTAGCCAGCAGCCGCCGCCGCTGGCGGCGGCAGCAGGGTCCGGTGGAGACTGCATACCTGAGCGCTCACACAGAGAGTCTGGGACTAAGGAGCCAGACGCAGCGGGCGAGCGGATTCTACTCAACACCAGCAAGAACGGACAAGGAGCAGACAGCTTCATCCTGCAGTTTGCAGACCAGAGACGACCCAGGA
>NW_012267338.1:4539382-4582576 GCF_000151885.1 Dipodomys ordii
GGGGGGAAGGAGAAGGATTGGGATGGGGGGGAGGGGGAGGCTGGGAAGGGATGGGAAGGGTAAACAAAGGAGGAGGCTGCAATTCTTGGTAAGAAATGTACGCATTATCCTGTCCATGCAATTGTAACCCCTCTGTACAGTATGTTCACAAATAAAATAAAATAAAATTAAAAAAAAAAACGTGAACAGTACTCTATAGTTAGTTTACTAATTCCTGGTTATATTTTGAGTATTGTCCACAGTATCGATTCAACTGTTTTTCAGGGAAAAGATTTATGAAAGGCTAAAACCAAATGTGTTTCCCTTTTTTCTAATTGTCTTTCTGTTTTCTGAGCCTTAATTCTGAAACCTTTTGGTCTGCCCAGTGCATTAGTACAGAATCTAAACACTGCTCCTATTCTGCCATGTAATCTGAATCATTCCCAGTCATTTTGATTATTATTAGTTCAAACAAACTGGAATAATTTTAAACATATATTATTTTAATATAGAGATTAAAAGGACTTTTGGAATCCAATAGCATCAAAAAACTGTTGGCTTCATTAGTGCATTTAATACATTTATTAATACTTGCAATTTTTCATAACTTGTGTTGATGTACTTTAAATGTGCTTGAGGAAATAATATTCTTTTGTATCTTCTACGGAATGGAGTTATGTTGTCGTAGATTTTTTTTGTACCCAACAGGATATGCTGTAGGCAATTACTGATAATCAGTCACTCTAAAGGCTCTAAAAAAAAGGCTGATAGAAGCTCTCAGAAGACAATGTGTATCTTTTTGACTTGAAATATAAATTGATAATTAAACTTAGAATAGAACAGATTGCCTTCTGTATATGTTAGCTTTGATTTAGATGGAAGTAGACATAAAAATAAACTTCTGATGGATTAAAGGGAAATGTGAAAGATAAACTTTAGATGCTAGAAAAATAAAATTTAGGAGATATTTCAGCAACTCAGAATGGGAAGTAACTTCAAATGTTAGCTTTCACAAATAAATCATATGAAAATATAAACTTGATTTCAGTTACATGAAAATTGACATTTTATATTCAGCAGAGCAAACTGTACATGGCACTACAGAATGGAAGAGCTCCTGGCAGAAGGTATTTTGAATGTCTAAAACTGAGAATATGGGTGGTGCTTCTATAGATCAACTACAAAAAGTCAACCATGTGAGCAAAATGGCAAAATTTATTAGTAATTTAGAAGAAAAGAAATGTCGGGGCCAATATACATATAAGAGATGTCCAAGTTCATTTTAAAGCTAAACCTATAACCACATCTATATATTGATCTATAGTGAGCTTCACATGCATTAGATGGGAACAATTTTGAAAAGTGGAAAATGGCAAGTCTTGGTGATTATATGGTGATATAGAAAAAACAATGTGCTTTCTGGCAAGATGGTAGAACAACATGATGCACACAAATTAATTATTCACATATCCTCTGAAAGAGAATCCTACTCTTGGGTATATATTGCAAGACACCACAACACAGAGCCCCTTGGGAAGAAACCAGATGCTCAGTTCATCATTTTAGCAGAGATGTAATCAATTTGATGGCCTATCCCTGAGAGAGAGGTAAGATAAAACTCAGAAAATTGAGAAATGTGAACATGACTCTAAACGCAAATATTAAAATCATCTCATTCGGTGGATGCAGTAAAATGCAATGAGAACCAACAGTAATTCTACTTCTATAATTAAAAAATAGATATGTACTAATATACATATATATATATGTATTTATGGGGTTTTAAATGATAAATAGCAAGTGGCCACTCATTAGCTTAGATGTGGTTATCTATTCTGGTGAACCTTCCAACACTTTGTTGAATTAATGTTCACGAATCTCAAGAGTTTGTTTCCTTGAAAGCCAGTAATTATAAAGGTCATTTTCCAAGGTAAGTTTATTCTCTCTGACTTTAATTTTATTATATTTTTATATATCAGATTTTTATATCCTGGACATTGTGGAAGATACATAATAGTGACTTTTTTCTTTTCCTCTGGAAGTTATTAAGCTTGTTAGAATAAGTAACAAACTTCATTAGGGCTATACTTAAATTTTACTTCTCCCTACAGTGGACAAGAGTTGAAATTACTTTGGACAATCAAGTAAAGTAAACAATAAGCCCTGTTGAAAAGATTTGTACAAAATATCTAATTTGCCACTCAAATAAATGTTTTAAAGGTGATAAGAACAGTTATTAGAAGAGAAATATGACAGAGGAAGTAAGAATGTGACAAATTTATGTCATAAGTAACAATCGAGCCACTAAATGGACTTTATATCAAGTTATTTGTGATTATTTTTTCTGTAGTTGTCTTTTTTAGCACATTTTTTGCCCACATCTCAGCTACCCAAGCAACACTAACTTCTATCCTCTATCTTCTAATCAATAATAATCTTGCTTTTCTTGTGTTGTAGCTATTCTGAGTCTGGAGGGAAAAGAAGTCTCTTAGAGAACTGTATAAATGTCAATTTTTCTTCATTCAAAGATTCTTTTCTAAGTTTTGGCTCATGTTTATTGTTGTCCTTTTATTTACTTTCAAGGGCCTATAGATATTTAAAATATATCATCCAGATTTTATACTTTATATCTAGGGAAAGATTATTTCAATACAAGCTACATGTTGTTTACTAAATAAATTAATACAGACATTATTAAATATGCCTGGAAAACTATTAGAAATAATCTTTCTGTGTAAAAGATAAATATTTATGACTTCCAAAGTTTTTTCTACATTGTGAAAAATTCTGGTTTAAACCATTGCAGTAACTATGATAAGAATCTAAATAGGTACAAAAAAGACATTGCTAAATAAATGGATACATGTTTCAGCATTTTGTTATTTCTCTTTCTTTCCCCAAATTAGAAAAAAATATACACAAGATGCAAGGCACCGGAATCAAATACAGTGACAAAAAGGGTTATACCATAGGGGAAGAACATACAAAAGAAACAAAAAAATATCACATAGTACATTTAAAAACAACAGCAACAAAGAAAAAACTTCTTGTGTCCATATCTTGAGGTTCATTTCACTTAACATCATCTTATATGGCCTTATGTACATAGCTTTTGAGATTTTCTGCTTGTCTGGTAAGATTATCCCAGACATATACTATTTATTGCAAATAAGTGTTGAAAACGAACTTTACAACTGTGGTTGGGGGGAGGGAGGAGTTAGAGAGGTGAGGAGGAAAGAGATAGTAGGGGAAAAACAAAGCAGGGGAAAACAATGCTTGATAGGAAGTGTACACATTACCTTACTCAAATAACTGTAACCCCTCTGTACAGCATCTTTACAATAATATATATATGTGTGTGTGTATATATATATATATATATACATATATATATACAAACATACATATGGATAAAATCCTTACTCTAAACTTCTTCTTCACATTGATAGATACTCTTTTTTCCCAGGTCAAATCCAGTCTACCCTGCAGCCATATAGGCTGAATGGCCATATATATGCATTTCCCAAGGTACCAAACTTCCTGTTGCTCAGAGTTAACATAATATCTTGAAATCCCTCTATTTTTACAACACAAATTTGTCCAGCTGTTCCTGAAGAATGGTCTGACCTTTCCTAAAGAAATGTTAAAGAAGGGCTGGGAAGGTGGCTCAGTGGTCGAGTGCTTGCCTTGCATACCTGAGGCCCTGGGTTTGATTCCTCAGTACTGCATAAGCAAAAGAAAAAGAAAAAAAAAGAAATGTTAAAGAAACAAATGTAATAAGTTTTGCTTCATTAAGCAAAAAAGGTACATTGTTCTCCAGCATTCTCCTTATAGTTCATTTCTCATAAAAATCTCTCCTAATAACACTTTGGGGCAAGATTCATGATACTTCTTTCTTCTGGTTAGTTATCATATACTACACATTATTGGAATTACTGTGTAATCTTTGAAATGGTGTAGAAATGTAGCAAATAAAACTTACTCACTAATTTAGCATCCATAGTCTATGTAATTGCTCAGTAAATGTTTACTGAGAGAATGCAAAAATGAATGATTGAGTGAATGGTATTTTATGTCTCCCCAAATCAAACTCCTCTTGACAAAGGAATTGTATGGAGATAGTAGGAGAGTGGGAAATATTTATGAGGAGATATAAAATATTCCTCAAATTACCTTTCATGGATAGGGATTTCTTCAACTTATTATCATACCTTGGTTTGAATAACAGTACAAATAAGGAAATAAACATTTATGCACTAATTATAAAAGACAAAGAAATAATTATTGGATTTGATGATTCAAAGTCTTTTAAATCATATTAATCCAATGAGATATAAAGACTTAAATAGACTTTAATAGCCTCCAATTTCTATAGTAAGATGATAAGCATCTTACTAAAGTTTCTGAGCTATTATTTCATTAACTTATTTAATATTAAGGAGAACCCAATCTAAGAAACAAAGGAAAAGGAAACTTTGAAGAGAAAAATGAAAGGAAAGGAAATAGATTAACATTTCCATAAACAGAAGAGATTATTACTTTCAAAGCAAAATTCTTTTCATTCTATTTAATTTATGATTTGAACTGAATTTTCAAAAGTGTTTAAATGACAGCACAGAAGTAATGTTAGAATTGAATTAACACATATTTAAAAGCACTATCTGGTGAACATAGCTCAAATTATCTTATTCTGGAAAAGCTAAAATATTATTAAATTACATGCATCTTCATTACATACAAACATACATGTATTTGAGTATATAAACACACATATCACTAGATTTGTATATAAAGTATTTTTATAATGTAATTTCAAATTAAAGTATTAAAAATTTTAAGGACCATCTTATTTTTCTGAGTTTAGAGACAAGGTTGAGCACCAGAGTAACAACATTGTAATATCTAAACTTCCAAATTTAATGTTGTTCATTTGAAAGTCTGTGAAGCTTGAGGCTATATGTAAACCCTCAGGTAGAAGGTTTGTCTCACATGCATGAGGCTATATATTTGACTTTTAGCAATACAACAACTAAAACAAGTGTTGGATAGGCACCATTCGTACACAGCTAACTTCTATTAACATAATTATTGAAACTGAAATATCCTCATAGATATGCTCTATTCGAAAATGTTAGGAAAATATTCATCATGTTCAATGCAGAGAAAATTAAATAAAATTTTGACCCTTTTGATTACCTTTGCCAAAGGTTAGCAACATTAGACATACCCCAGTGGGTACAAAAGTCAGGGCTGACTCAGATGGGATCTTTGTTCAATGAACTTAAAACGTTAAAATATCGTGTTGGTACTGTGCTTTCTCTTTCCAAAAGCTGATGTAAGTTCTTTGCAGAATTTGGTTCTCAGGGAACATAGGAGTTTGGTCACCATTCGCTTACTGTGAAGGGTCTCAACTGCTAGAGCAAGTAAGCCTCCAGCATCTCCAGTGCTTACGTGTAGATCCATCAGCCAGCAGCACCATGCTCACCTCAGGCTGCCAGGTTCTGATGTCTGCTTTTGTTGTTAGCCCTGCTGGTTTATGTTTGTTTTAATTTCTGGTTTTGGTTTGGGGTGTGTGTGTGTGTGTGTGTGTGTGTGTGTGTGTGTACACTAAGGGCCTCATGCTCTCACTCATCCTTTTTCAACATGCCTGGTGCTCTACCTCTTGAGCCAAAGCTCCAGAGAAGTTTTCTTCCTCCCTCCCTCCTTCCCTCCCTTCCTCCCTATCCATCCTCCCTTCCTTCCTCCCTATCCTTCCTTCGTTCCTTCGTTCCTTCCTTCCTTCATTCCTTCCTTCCTTCCTTCCTTTCCTTCTTTCTTTCTTCCTTGCTTGCTTGCTTCCTTCCTTCCTTCCTTCCTACCTTCCTTCCTTCGTTCCTTCCTTCCTTCCTTTGTTCGTTCGTTCCTTCCTTCCTTTCTTTCTTATTTTCTTTCTTGGTGGCTAATTGGACATGACTTTTGTGGAGTTTTCTGACTGGACTGGCTTTGAATCTCAGTCTTCAAATCTCAGCCTTTTTGTTTGCTAGTAACACACGTATAAGCCATTGGCACCCAAGAGAATTTTTAAAGTTTTGCACAGTTTGTTTAAGTTAACTTGATGATCGAAAATAATCTTCCTTGAGAAATCAATCAATCAATAGCTTTGTTGTTGTTGTTGTTCCTGAGGCTTGCATTTAGGGTCTAAGTGGTGTTCCTGAGCTTTTTTTGCTCAAGGTTAGTTCTCTATCAATTGAGCTATAGTTCCACTTCCAGCTTTTTTTTGGTTAATTGGAGATAAAAGTCTCATGGATTTCTTTCCCTAATCTGGCTTTGAGAATATGATTTTTAGAACTCAACCTCTTGTATAGCTAGGATTGCAGGCATGAGCTACTGTACCCTGCTTTAAACAGTCATTGCAATGACATCTTCCAAATCTGTTTTATCCTGGAATGTAACACATGGCATGAAATAGCAGAGTCCCGAGTGTCAGAATGGGAAATAGTGTAGAAACTTTTTTGCAGTTATGTTTACAACACTTAGTTGTTGTTTTTAAAACCTTTAATTTTAAACATGCTAAAAATGTTCAAGTACAGTTTATAAAATAGTTTCTCTTAACAATTCTAAGAACCCCTAACTTTTGGCTATGCTGTCAGTTTTGAAGGCCTACTTTCATTCATATCATTTGGCCTATGATGGCAAATCATTTCAAAACACATTCAAATAAGAGTATCTCATGAGTTTCAAGTTTCTTACCTAAAGATAACAGCAGAACAGCAATGATGAGGAACTGTTGAGCCAGTGTATTTAGATCAGTGCTCCTCTGTGAACCAGGGTATGCCTCCTAAACAGATTACATTATGTTTCTAGACATCAGAGAAATCAAGAGGACCCACAGCCATGTCAGAGAACTCCACAGAGATTTGTCGTGCAAGATGTTTCCTGACTGATTGCATCCTTGGGAATGCTTTTCATTATGCTTCTCGTATTTCAGTTGTAAACAGATACTTCTGTTGTTATCTTTAATAAGCCTCTAAGAGAAATGGAAGCTATATCTGCATTGCTTTTTTTTGAAATGGGCAAAGTCTTCCTGCTAATTTCTGACATTGATGAAAGGAGTATCTCCCTTCTGTTCCTTAGATGCTTAATTAATATGAAACATATATAACAAAGCTGCAGGGTTTTAATATCATTGAAATAGTGGTGGTGAAAAGATTTTGTGACTTAGAAATTATTTCTAGTACACATTAGAAATAATGTGTACTGTAAAGATGAGGAGTCCTACCTATATATTAATATGAAATGCCTCAGTTAAACAGATATAGATTATGTTATACATATGAAATTGTATATATATATAATATACATGAACTGTATATATGGTATGTAATATACATATGTGATGTTCTGTATGGCACATATACATATATACACATATGTATGGGATTATATTCTATATAATGCCATTTTTCTTAAAGAGGAAGTCATCTTTTTTAATATAGTTGACTTCATATGACGTGTTTTAGCTCTAACTCTTCTCTTCCCAAATGAGTTTTGCCTGTGGTATGAAAAGATATCAGAAACCTCTTCCCATGGACAATTGGAAGGGTCTAAAGCTAAGTTGTCCTGAGATCTGACCTGATCAATGATGATCACAGGGGTTCCCTCCATGTAGCACCTCCCATCCTTTCCTGCCCTGAAACCTTTTAAAATCACAGAAGAAAGAGACTGGGACTTTGATCCAGTTCATCTGTGAAGCAAACTACAAAGTAAACATTAATTCCAAAGGAACTAGAGATTTTTCAGGATCAGATGGTCAAAGAATCCGAGGCCTCAACATACTCAGCCTTATCCTTCATTGATTTATTTTTAGGAAGCCGAATAGGGCCTCAATTTGACTGAATTTCACATGGAGTTTAGCAAAGCAAAAAGGACATAAAGGCCACGCAGTTAATGTTAAGTAGTCATTGACTGACAACCAGGCCCTTGTTATAACTGACTAAACAACAGCAAGGTAAAATTACTGCATTACCCTTGTTCAACCAAACTGGAAATCTTTAAAGAGAGACTTGCTAAGAATAGAACTACTTGTGACAAATGAGAGCTATCACTTAAAATTACTATTTCTAAAACTTTGAAATCATCTATCTGTCTCGAATGAGAACAAGCAATCAATGGATTTGCCTGTAAATTTTCTTCAGTGTTATTGTGGAATGAGGAAAAGGGAGAAGTTCTTTTAGCTGTTACATAAATCCATTATCTTTTGTGATTTGATAACGTTTAAAACTCATGAAGTCGCCATAAATAGTTGGAACATCAAAGGGTTTGCTGATTTGGTTGTTTGGTGTCTAAAATTGTTGACCTGCATCATTTCTCATTTCTCTGTCATTTTGTTTAAATCGAGCAATACTTGACTAAGAAGTGTTGTCCAAAATCATGAATAAAAGCACCAATAGAACACACACTTTCATCCTGCTGGGTCTGATAGCTCTGAGATCTTGAAAGCTTGTGTGATATTTGCCCTGCTATGAAGCATTAAAGGCCCCGAGGACGTTTTAAAGGAATTAGGAATGGTTGATGGTCAGACTATCTTTTGTAAGTTTCCATTTGTTAGATTCCCTCCTATCCATAATCACTTTTAGTGACTGTTACCTTACTTCCAATGGTTAAAAATATTCTAAGTGGACTGACTTTGAGACTACAAGGGAATAAGTCCATTTTGTACTTTTTCCTTATATAAGTTTTTCATTTTGTTTTGGCTCTCCAGTTCAGCTAGTGTTTACATTGTTTTGACATATAAAATGGCTGTATTATAGTGAAATAGTTCAGTTACTTGAAATAATTTTAAGTCGTGGGAGCTATGGAGTCAAGTCTGATGTTAGGGAAAACTATAAAGAGTACTTGATTGGTTTACCAGAGTTAGTGAAGATCACCAATAGGTTGGGCTCCAGTATCAAGCCTCAGAATAGAGTCGTCATAGAGAAACTACCCCAATCATTCCACTGAGGTAATATTTTTTATGGAATGTGTGCTATGAACTGATTTTCCACATAGTAAATTGAAATAGGCACAACTATGTGGTCAGGAATATGGTTATGAAGGCTTGCTGTTCTACATTGTCAATGATGAATACAGATAGCAAAGGTGTGTGGTTGCTATAATAGAAGTCAACCAAGGTAGGAAACTATTGGGTGAAAACTATGTGACTCACAGTGGTAGAGAAAAAACAAAGAAGGGAGTAACAATGCTCGATAGGAAATGTACTCATTACCTTACTCATGTAATTGTAACCCCTTTGTACAGTATCATTACAATAATAAATATATATATATATATTAAAAAACTATACAGGGGCTGGGAAGGTGGCTCAGTGGTAGAGCGCTTGCCTTGCATGCATGAGGCCCTGGGTTCGATTCCTCACCATCCCATAAGCAAAAAGAAAAAACCCGGAAGTGGCGCTGTGGCTAGCCTTGAGCTGAAGAGCTGAGGGACAACATCCAAGCCCAGAGTTCAGGCCCCACGACTGGACCCTCCCCCAAAAAAACTATACAAAAATTAAACAAATGATGGGAATTCTCACAGCATATCAAAATACTAAGAAAATATTTCTTTCCCACAGAATTATATGTTTTATATAAGTGAAAGAATTTCCAAGCTGGATGCTAGTCACTCATGTCTGTCATCATAGCTACTGAGGAGATTGAGATATGAGCATCCTGTTCGAAGCCAGCCCAGGCAGAAAAGTTCCCGTGAAACTCTTATCTCCATTTAACTACTCAAACACTGCAAGTGTTTCTGTGGCATAAGTGGTAGAGTGCTATTCTTGAGCACAAAGAGGCTCACAGACAACACCTAGGCCCTGAGTACAAGTCTCACAACTGACAAAAAAAAAGAAAAAAAGAATTTCCAAAATGTGTGCTTTTATGTAAAATGGGGAGATTTGATTTATTTTATGACTGGTATGCATTTTAATTATTCTACTCCCAGAATAGATGAATTAGATATGGTATATCATGAATAAAATTTAAAATTTAAGCTAATGATGTGATGCTGACAATGATTCTATGCCATGGGCTTAAATTCAATCGCAGTACATTTACAGTTTATAAGTTTTTTGTTGTTGTTGTTTTTGTTTGTTTTTGTCAGTCATGGGGTTTGAACTCTGGTCTTGGGAGTATCCCTCAGCTCTTCAGCTCAAGGTGAGTGCTCCAGTGTTTGAGCCACAGCACCACTTCCAGTTTTCTAGTGGTTTATTGGAGATAAAAGTCTCATGGTCTCTCCTGCCCCCGCTGGCTTTGACCGTGATCCTCAGCTCTCAGCCTCCTGAGTAGCTAGGATTACAGGTGTGAGCCACCAGCCCCTGGTTATAAGTTTCTACAGCTCTGTTTTCCTACTAGTTAGTGGATGGATAGACTAAAGTTTATTTTTGAAATAATAAAATAGATTTCTTGCTGAAGTTCTGTTCTTATTTTGTGTGATTCACTGATATCCACATAATTTCTTTTCCTTTCTTTTCTATATTGCTAAGAGAGGTAGGCAGATGGTTAAATAAATGCTTCAAGCATGTTAAAATTAAACCTGACATTTCTGATTACCTTGGCAGACAGTGCCATTGATTTTCCACCCTGTAATTTTAAGAGTATTTTTAAAAAGCTTTCTACGTAAAATTTAGTTTTAAGGGAAAATGTTGTATGATAGTTTTATGATTACAGAACTGATATATGTGTGCAAATATATACACATGTATACTTCTTAACTTAAAGTCTATGCAACTTAAATTATGTAACAATTTGAGGTACAACTCAGGAACATAAGATGTTAAATCAAGACATTTTTGATATTAGTAATGCTATCAAATTAATGACACTATTAGCAAAAATTCAAATTTTTGCAATTGGATGTCTGAAGTGCAAGCTTTTTAACCGTCACACATAAGAAGAGTCTCTTAGGAGTTTTATTCTGAAACTATGGCTAAGACATGTTTGATCCTGCCAAGTGACTCATTAATCATGGGAAGAATATTTAGGAAGCCTGTGGTGATGCATCTGGGCAAGTGACCTAGAGAAGGAAGAAATGCATTCATGTGCACCATGACTACTTCACAGCTTCATTGTCTTCCTGCGAAGAAGAAATGAGCAATCTCTTGTCTTGACTAATGGGAAGAATATAATAGCCATTCTGAAATCTGAACTATTGCTGAGATATAAGTAATCATACCTAGGAATATATTTAGAACCTGCTTTCTATAATCCGTGGTAGGTTATCCTTGGATGAATAGCAAGGCTACAATGAACAGTTCCAACTTTGAAAAAGAAGATCCGTAGACTTACATTGTGACTAGTAAGTGACGTTTTTGTTTGTTTCTTTGTTTGTTTTTGCCAGTCCTAAGCCTGGGCTCTGTCCCTGAGCTCCTTTAGCTCAAGGCTAGTGCTCTTCCACTTGAGTCACAGAGTCAATTCCAGCTTTTTTGAGTAGTTTATTATGGATAAGAGATTCACTCCTGCTTAGGATGGCTTCAAACAGCAATCTTCAGATCTCAGCCTCCTGAGTATCTAAGATTACAGGCATAAACCGCCAATTTAGTGAGTGCCTTTCTTATTCAGTAAAGATCAAATGTAAAGTCAAGATGATAGCATTGACACAGAAGGAGAAGCAAAACAACAGATGTAAGAAAATGAAATAAAAATAAAATTTTATATGAACATTTCAAGAAACATACACATTTGTAAAGATCGAAACTTCTATTGAAGTAGGTAAAAAAGGCCCAGGTCCTGGTAAGTGGCATTGGCTCAGGCTTGTGATCGTAGATACGTGGGAGGCTGAGAATGGGAGGAGTCCTAGGATTCACTAAAAAGAAAACAATATTCTTGCTGTGTTAGTTATTTCTCTTATTGTAACAAATACTTAAAAAAAAAGATCATTAACTTCTAAAAGAGAAAGGTTTATTTTGGCTCACAGTTTCAGGTTCTCTAGTAAGATAACCCATACCATAGTGGCCGTGAGTGGCTAAACCCTGGGCTGCGATTTTGTCTGAGAGAAGAGAGCAGATTAGGGTCTTCCCACCCTTTGCAATGGCATGGCCTGGAATATTTAAATTTCCTGAACCCCATGCTAGAACCGACCTCAAAAATGGTCTACCAAAACTAAAGCTAGATCCTTATATATCACCCTGCACCAGAATCAACTCCAAATGGATCAAAGACCTTGAACTCAAAACAGACACTCTGAAAACATTACAGGATGGAATAGGAGAAACCTTAGGTCTCCTTGGCTCAGGCCAAAATTTTCTGAATAGAGACCCGGAAACACAACAAATCAAAGAAAGGTTGGACAAATGGGATTGCATAAAGTTGCAGAGCTTCTACATGGCAAATGACATAGCTAGCAAGATCAATAGAAAGCCCACAGATTGGGAGAAGATCTTTACTAGCCATACAACGGACAAGGGTCTCATATCTAAAATATACTTGGAACTCAAAAAATTAAACCCCCCAACAACAAATCCCCAAAGAAACAACTGCCCAATAAATAAGTGGGTGAAAGACTTAAAGAGAAACTTCTCTGAAGAAGAAAGAAGGATGGCCAATAGACACATGAAGAAATGTTCAACATCCCTAGCCATAAAAGAAATGCAAATCAAAACAACATTGAGATATCACCTCACTCCAGTTAGAACGGCAAAAATCAAGAACTCTAACAACAACAGATGCTGGAGGGGATGTGGACAGAAAGGAACCTTACTTGATTGTTGGTGGGAATGTAAACTTGTTCAACCACTTTGGAAAGCAGTATGGAGGTTCCTCAAAAGACTTCACATAGAAGTCCCCTATGACCCAGCAATCCCACTTTTGGGCATTTACCCAAATGTTTACAAACAAGACCACACTAAAGCTACCAGCACAACTATGTTTATTGCAGCATTATTTACCATAGCTAAGATATGGAACCAACCCAGATGCCCCTCAGTAGATAAATGGATCAAGAAAATGTGGTATATATACACAATGGAATTCTATGCCTCCATCAGAAAGAATGACATTGCCCCATTTGTTAGGAAATGGAAAAACTTGGAAAAAATTATATTAAGTGAAGTAAGCCAGGCCCAAAGAATCATAGGTCCCATGGTTTCCCTTATTTGCAATATCTAGTATATGTATGAGTCAAGCGGAAGAGGTCAGATAATGTGATGTCAGGAAAATGAACCATTAGATGTGTATTTTAATGTTTTTTTTTTCATGCATGTGTTTCTAACGCATTTATAAGACTATCTCTTTGTTGCTTTGTATGTCCCTCCCCCACAGTATAACCCCTGCTTTCACTATATTTGATGTCAGTATAACTTGTGGAGGAGATGGGGAAAAACCAGTTGTTTAAGGATACAGGTGGACCTGTTGCAACAATGAGAAGTACAAGTTGTCATGTCCAAAATGAGCTTTACAACGTCGGTGGGGGGGGGGAAAGGGGGGGAAGGAGAAGGGTTGGGATTGGGGGGGAGGGGGGAGGCTGGGAAGGGATGTGAAGGGTAAACAAAGGAGGAGGCTGCAATGCTTGGTAAGAAATGTACACATTATCCTGCCCATGTGATTGTAACCCCTCTGTACAGTATGTTCACAAATAAAATAAAATTAAATTTAAAAAAAATGGTCTACCATCTTCTGAGAGGGCCACACTAACGAGCAAGTCTTTAACCCATGGACTTTTGGGAGAGAGTTCCTAAAAAGATAGAAGCCATGTATATCCAAAGAGAAAGAGCCATAGGTACACAGCCATGAAGCTGTTGACATAGACATTTTAAGGCATGACCTCCAAAGAATTGGCAATGACCTTACTGACAAGAAGTTCTGAATGGAGAATAACATGTTCTCACACAAGTCTTCAGCTCTTACAAAATTATAAAACTCATCAGAGAGATTACACCTTGTAAACTCAAAATTATAAAGCAAGAAAGATCATATTTAAGAAATTATGGGTAATATAATATCTGTAAAGAGAGCATTTAGAACTTAATTCTTATAAGTGAAAATATAATTTATTGTGGGCTTTGAATTAAATGAGTTAAGTTTCAAAGAACACAGGCAATAATTAAAATTGATAACTATAATAGTAGACAAAATTATTAAAGGATAAAGAAAGAATATTGAGTTAAGAGACAGAAAGTTGCAAAGCTGCATGCAAAATGGAAACTACTAGAACAAATCACAGTCAGGGGACCTATCTAAACACTCCTATTTAATGACTTGCAAGAATCTTCCAAAAATAATAGAGAGAGTTGGAGAAATGAAAGAGTTAAGGAGAAATAACTAAAATATACCTAACAGTAGAGAACATGATTGTATAAAGGACAAAAGTACCATCCGGTATTCAGAATGAGAGTTATTATATTTATGAAATCTCAAGAAAGTCTTCTACACAGTAGGATGGCTAAGTAGGCAGATTAAAATGCAGAAACTCTGGAACAAAAAATAATATATTATCATAGATATCAAATGAGTCATGCTAACTCAGCTACATCAGCCAGATCATAGTAGAGTGTTAGCATCCAGAGACAGCATGGAGATAGTCAGGTAGACTTCCACATTCCCTGACCCTATAGTAGGATGAAACACAGTCCTTCAAAGGTTTATAGAAACCCTTGCTTAGCAATATACCTCATCATGTGACCTTCTTTGGAAATCGGGTCCCTACATAGCCAAGCAAGCTAAAATGAGTGCATTAGTATAATCTGTAATCCAGTATGACAACTGTCCTTAAAATAAGGGACATTTGTACACAAAGACAGACACTAATGGGGAAAATACCCTACAAATATGAACCCAGATGTCAGATTATGCATTTATAATCCAAGAAACACCACATGGCAGGCAAAACCGAGACTAAGTGGGATTTAGAACCGTCTTCACCATGGTCCTCGGAAGGACCCATTCCTGGAGTCGCCTTAATTGGAGAATTTGAGTTTCCAGAACAAGAAGATAATAAATTCCTACTGTGGAAGGCATAATGTTTGGGATATTTTTCTAACTTAGCCATAAAGATATTATGTTGCCAAATGGGATTTAGGCCCAAACTGAGGGCTTTCTCCTTTATGAAGGGTTGTTCAACTCTTAAGTCTGAGAACAACTTCTGAAAAAAAAAAAAAAGATTTCCCAAATGCAGCCTATGCTAAATGCAAGGCTATCTCTAGAACAGCTTCCAAACTCAATGCTTTCTATTTCTATGGAAAAGAGAAACACCAAGGGAAAAACTTGCCGTAATGTTCAGTCTCAATGTCTTCACCGTTATATTTCTATCCCTGAAATCCTGCCAAAAGTTTGGATGACTTCTCTGTCCTGTACCAGCTTGTCGGCTCAGTGAGACAGTCTCTTTGTGTGCACCCACAATTGGCAAGAACCCCAAAGGAAAACCAGGTGCAAATTTTCAAATTAGTTCTGGGAGTCCTCTCTCTCTCTCTCTCTCTCTCTTTCTCTCTCTCTCTGTGATATTGAGTTTTCTATTTCTGGCTAAGTGAAGACTGCCTGGATGTTTATAAACAAAAGAATTACTTCTAAACTACCAAATATTCCAATTATTCATATTACTTTATTTGGAATTATGATGTTTTAAATTGAAGTTCACATCATGCTACATTGAAACAATGAGATATGCTCCACAATGTTTCAAGACTATCCTTTCCAATCTCTCATTACTTACGATTTCATTAAGATGTTGCTTCTCATATGATTTGTTTGTTTATTTGTTTGGGTGCTTGCTAGATATTCAACTCCTCCAACCAGTCCATCAAAGCTTTACATAAATTTAGAAGCAATAAGCATGAAATATAACCTGTACATTTCATATGGATATATAGAGAGATTGATCCATACAATAAAGATTCTAAACTATGAATACTATTTTTGGCAAGTTCAAGTGTTTCAGTTCAGGGCCTTGCGCTCTCCTCAGGATTTCTGTCTCATGGCTAACCCTCTGCCTCTTGAACCACAACTCCTATTTGGCTTTATATTAATTAATTTTAGACAGTTTTTTGATTCTGGGACTTATCATCCCTTACTAGCTTCAAACTGTGATCTCAGCCTCCTAAGAAGCTAGAATTATAAGTTTGAATCAATGGCACCTGGCTGAACATTATTTGTGATACTATATTCTTAAAGGGTTTCACATCAGTTATGCAATATAGAGAATTTGAATCTCATCATTGTTCAGATAAATATATTTAATTCATAATCCCATGTCTCCCTCAAGAATTTGCTTCTTCATGACATATTTCTCTTTAAAAATAAATGAGGTAAAATGATTTCTTAGAATTTATTCATTCCAGCTTAAGAGGAAGAAAGAGATAAATAGTATTAGAGGTCCTTTTTTTAAACACTGGGGTGACTCATAGGATCTGTTGTATTTGAAGTGGCCCTCATTTCTTGGTTGATGTTAATTTTGGAGGTTTACTTCTTTCTTAGTTTAAAACCATAACTGTAACCCGTTTGTATATCACCTTGACAATAAAAATCATTTAAAAACATAACCAATACATGTTATGAGAATAGGAAAATGATCTTAGTATAGAACAGCTTCAGTATTGAGTAATTTATGTCTAATATTTAGGATAAAGTATCAGCTATGTCTGAATTAATAAAATTTGGCCATATCTTTCTTTATTGAGATATGTGAAATTTCTTCATAATCATAAATTTTTCACCTCCTTTTAAACTTGACAATTTATCCCCTATTTTTCTGTAAAGTTTAGATTCAAGAAAGGAAGCTACTTAGATTATAAATGTTACCCTAAGAAAGAAAGGGTAGGTAATTCTCCAATGTTTTCCCCCATTCACTTTTTTACATCAGTATGGAAATATGCGTTTCTTTCATTTCACTGGTTTGGAGTGAGTCACAGATAAGTTCAAAGGAAATACTTTGTATCAAGATAAGAATAAGCATAAACTATTCATTACCTAATTCACTCTATTGTTCTCCAATATTATTAATATCTGCTCATAAGAAAATTATTGCACTCAATTGACATTTGCTAAATACAGAACAGCCATAATTGCATTTCAGTTGAGTGTTTTATAAATTGTTTGGATTTTAAAGATAATTATTTTTCACATGTTCTATGAAGGTTTTTAGTGCATAATAGAAGCAAAGAAGTAAGCCTGGTGACTAATTCTCTTTTCTGCTATGGGATTGGAAAGTTTCCCATAAATTTTGTTTGTGTTCCTCTATTTGTGACAACCATCTGCTTAGCCTTCACACCAATTTGTGTTCAGCTAGGATGAAATTAAAATTGACAGAAGAAAGTACTATTAAAAAGAAAGTCAGCTCTGATCATTGGGAGTGGAAGGCAATGTCCAACCTTGCTTTGCATCTAGCATCTTCATTAGAACAGGTTCTCAAACACTGGGAACTGCTCAGAGAACCAGGTTGTGGAGCATACTTACATGTAATGAAGCAGAATATTAGAGATGCATATTTATCTTACTAAATGAAAAGCCATTGCTTCATATTAAAGACATTACTCCTGGATTAGGAAAAAGGAATTTAACTCAAATTTCACATTACTTTTACTTATAGACATAAGATTCTAAAACAATATTGTTATTTATTTGTTTCTGTTTTTTATGTTCTCTCTGTGTGTGAGTGCACATACATATACATGTGTATGTGTGCAGGTATGTTGGTTAATTGTTTCAAATAGTTTAATAAATTCTTTCAGTTCTCACTGAATTGAAAGTGGTCACTGTACACATTCTTTCATCGCTTTGCTGTAAAATTAAACACCATCCACTCCTCATAAAAATTGGTAGGGAGGGATCAGAAAAGATGCATTATAAACACTTTTTTTCTTTAGTATTTCTTACCTTTTATTTTTTTATTTTATTTTTTATTGTGAAAATACCATACGGAGGGGTGACAATTACATGGGCAAGGTAATGAGTACCTATCTTATCAAGCATTGTTGCCTCCTCCTTTGTTTCCCCTTCCCATCCCTTCCCATCTCCCCCTCCTCTGCTCCCCACCACCAAAGTTGTGAAGGTCATTTTTCTGACGTAATGACTAAACACATATTTTTAAATACAAAGGAAAACAACTTGCAGTTTATGTAATATATAGGAAAAACAATAGCATAATAATAAAGAGAAAAAAATCTATGTCACAGAATCAACTGGGAATTCTAGTTTGTACAAAAGTACATATGTTACTTTGCATTATACTGGCTTTTGAACTTTTATTCTTAAGATCGCTTTTCTGAGGTACATTGAGCAAGAAAACTGTTGTGCATATTTAATATATGTACTTCAGTGCATGTGGGGTAAATATCAGCCATCATTATCAAGCCTATAAATGCATTTATCACCTCAAAAGTTTCCTTCTGTCCCTTTTATCTTAATAATTCTTACTCTTCTTTTGTAGGAGTTTTTAAAGTTTTATTCCCATGCAATTAAAACAGCACAGAAATCTAGAGAAAAAAACTACACTATAAAATTTGAGACTGTACTAGAGCCTTTCTTATACCAACAGGAGCATACACAATCAATGCATAACTATTCCTAGGTTGGTAGAAAAGGACAAAAGAAAAAATGATTAAGTTGAGCTTAATCTCACCTATAAAAATAAAACACTACAGCCGGTATTTCTCAGACTTTCATAGCTGAAGTTTAGTGAACATAAAATCTCTTTGTGTGGGTAGCTATTATTTTTTATGGAGTACAATCTTTTCATACAATATACTCTGTGTATAAAGTTGGGTTTTGTCAAAAGGAAAGACTTTGAAAAGAGTCTCAATAAAAAAAATAAACGTTAGCCAACATAATATTAAACTCTCATTCTCCTCGTTATTTTTACCTCTAAGATCATTTTAATACATGCCAGAAAATCTCACAATTAAATATTTGATATCCTTTCCTTAATGTTAACTTTTGTAAATTCAGAACCAGCCAATGTGACATATTCTTTTCTGTGATTCACATATTAACCAGAAGTACTAGAGTTTCTATGGGAAATAATAACTACCTCAGAAGAAATTCTTTCCAGTTAGCACAATTTTACTGTCTAAATTGATGAAATCTATTTCTTTCTTGCTAACAAGAATTGTTACCAGAATTTGCAGTGAGTGAAAATTGCTTTATGACCTGGAATTAGTACAATTTCTAGGAAAACTAAAGATTCTGGGCAGCATGTATGAATTAAAGTAACATTTCATTTTTCTTGATGGTAGGACACACTTTCCTTGCTTTGTCTATGATCTATAGTCTATAAATCATCATATCCAAATGATAAGAGAATGAAATTTTATATTTCCTTTAGTACTTATGTTACACTAGAGAGTTCTCCTTTACTACAATTCAGGAAAACTCTAAATGAAAATTTCTACCTTATGGGAGTCATAAAAAAAAGTCCTGAATGCAGTCTACATTTCATTTTTTGTCTGAATATCAACACAATCCAAGAATATGCATTTACCAATTGTGTAATCACTAGGGAATTAAGGAAAAATAGCTTTTGCATTCAGTATTTATTAAATTTTACTATTGTTTTAGTGGGCTGATTTAAATTACATCTTTTAATAAATAAATGCATATGCTTAGGTTATACAATTTTTATATGTTTACATATAGTCTGTTTATATTATATTGTTCCAGAGGTGATAAAACACTTCTCAGTTCCCATGCATGTTAGATATTTTAATCTGTATATTTTTTCAGGAGATAGATGCCTATGGTTTAGTATGCACATATAAGTATACAGACCACGTTTTGAACATTTCTTTCTTCTATTTCATTGTCCATTATAGTTGAAAAAAGAGAGTTTTGTTTGTATATGTGAATCTACAGGGTAGGCAACAAATAAAGTTACATGGATAAATGCCATAGGATTCAATAACATAGATTATTTTATTTAATTTTTATATGAAAATATTTTTGTTAGCTTTTATACAATTATAGGTAGTGCTTTAACATTTCAAATTGAGTAGCACTGATTTATTTACTTAAATGATTTTTTCCCAAATAACTCTTTCCTTTTCTCCTCAAACTACTGGGGAACACGGAGGTGTCTGTCAGAGCATGTATGCTCAGGGCTCATTTTGAGACTACCATGATCAGTACCTCCCTTAAACACTTTGGTAAATAATACCTGATTCAGGCTTTGAGTACCATATGGAGCCTGAATTGCCTGGAATATCAGAGTAGAAAATGTAAAGTTCTTTTTTTCTTACTCGGTATTTTGAATGAGATGTTGCAAAAAGGACTTAACATAGGGGCAAATTCTATGACCAGTAGATCTAAATGCAAAGCACTAAATTGATTATAATGAAACTGAAACTTAATCGTTGGATTAGGGGATCTTGGTGAATCATCACTGAAGTAATACACGGAAGAAATCTTTATGCTGGTCTGAGTCATCATTAACACAGCTGAAAAACTCACACTTTGCAGTCATTTCTATTCTACTTAGAGTGTCATGTTGATTTATCAATAGTGATGAATTTGATAAGATATAGTAGATCAGTGAACAAATTAGAAAGTGTGGAGATCAAAATATTTATTATCTTAGTTGTGTTGGCATAAAATAATAGTATATATATACCTCTCTATATAAATTTATCAAATTGAACTCTGAATTAGTAATTTATTAGGCTATGATTATATCTCATTTGAGCTACAAATACAAGAGGATAGTAATTTCTTTCACACTAATTGGTGAAGTTTCTATCTGCCCCTTCTCTTAACCTAAAATTGTCCCAAAGAGCATACTTAGGCAAAGACTGGAAAAATGAACTAGAGAGCAAGTTGAGCCTCCGGAGGTGTTCTGTTGTTATCTCACTACTTCAGATTGGTGTGAAATATTATTTAAACCCTAATTATGATTGAGGGAACTGCATCCAGAAGGAATAATTTGTTTCCATATTTATCCAAGTCTACAAAGGCATAGACATATGAAAAGACTGGAACCTTTCATGGGCCACTGCTTGAGATACACTTACAGTTAAGCCATGCCACTAAATAGCATCAATATGTTGTTCTATTAAATTCTCATGACACAAAATAAATTCTAAAGAGAAAGCCAGTCTTGAAGAAATTAGTTTGAAAGTAATGTTTGACACCAAAACAGTAACACACAAATCTGAACAATGCAGGCACTTGTATTTGGAGGCGTCGTGACCAAAATGGGGAGTTGTACATGGTTAGGACACAAAGTCATAAGGGAAAAGCTAGGGACCAGAGTGAGCTTTGGAGACATCTTTACATTTTTTTTAAATACAAAGATAAGTGCCATTTGGATTGAAAGAATTTCTGTTTTTAAATCTGACCAGAAAATGTGCTGCAATTAACAGACATGTAAGTGTGACCAGGAGGTGTCTCCTGAGAGGAGATTTCTAATCCTGTGATCCATTCATCTTTAACATAATTCCAGGGGCATGGGCATCAGATAAAAAGATGGGAAAACGCATCACCAACTGAAAAAGTGCTGCTCTATTCTCTGACTTTAGTAATAAGAATGCATTATGTACCAGAAAGCAATACTTGAAATTCCAAGAGGTATCCACAGATTGCCAGAACGAACAACTTAAGCTCTTTGATCACAAATGACAACAAGTACAGTTTGGAGAGACATACATTTCTCTTTAAAAGGCATCAAGCTTTAGGCTGCATTTACTTACTGTATTCATTAATAATAGTTCGCTATTCCCAAAAAGAACAGCTGACAACTACTTTGGATGAAAACAACTAGAAAGTGATATAAAGACATTTGTGAAAGTAAGAAAGGGAACTAATCAATTTTTAAAATCTTGAAGAATATTTGTATATATGTGTGTGTTGTAATGATTCTTTTAAATAATTCATATTTAGTTGCATTCACAGTTGGTATATAATTATGCTCCTCACAGTTGGTATAATTATATTCCTTTTTTTAAAAAAGTGTTTCTAGGGTAATTTGCCCTGGTTTCTAGTAACAGTCTGCTTTAGCAATGCCAAGGTTACTGCTTGGGATCCCAGGATGTTTGGCCACTTTTTTCCATCAATCCACAAGGGGGCATATATAATTCTTTCCATCTTTCTTCAGAAATCTTCAAATTGTAATATAATACATATTGTATCATTTGTTCACTATGTATTACTCTGGTATACCATCACCCATTTAACACATTTGATATCTACGCCCTCTTATCACAGTGAAAGAGTATGAAGCTTATGGGAAAAGATATTGATCCTTCTATACATATTTCAAAACTCATTAACCTCAAATCATGCTCTTTTCCTATGTTCTTTTTTATTTTATTTTTTTATCTGTCATAGCGCCTGAACTCTGGGCCTGGGCGCTGCCCCTGAGCTCTTCAGCTCAAGGCTAGCGCTCTAACACTTGAGCCACAGCATCACTACCAGCTTTTTCTGTTTATGTGGTGCTGAGGAATCGAACCCATGGCCTCATGCATGCAAGGCAAGCACTCTTCCACTGAACCACCTTTCCAGCCCCTCCTATGTTATTAATAATAAGGAACTATCACGATGCTTGATTTTCAACATTTATATCCCTTCAGAAAGTTCTGAAATCAAAGCCTTTGTTATATTTCTTAAAATTACATGTACTCTTGATCCATTCATCTACTGAGGGGCATCTGGGTTGGTTCCATATCTTAGCTATGGTAAATATTGCTGCAATAAACAGAGTTGTGCTGGTAGCTTTAGTGTTGTCTTGTTTGTAATCAATCAGGTAAATGCCCAAAAGTGGGACTGCTGGGTCATAGAGGAGCTCTATGTGGAGTCTTTTGAGGAACCTCCATACTGCTTTCCAAAGTGGTTGAACAAGTTTACACTCCCACCAACAATGCAGTAGGGTTCCCTTCTGGCGACATCCCCTCCAGCATCTGTTGTTGTTAGAGTTCTTGATTATAGCCATTCTAACTGGAGTGAGGTGGTATCTCAATGTTGTTTTGGTTTGCATTTCTTTTATGGCTAGGGAAGCTGAGCATTTCTTCATATGACTATTGGACATCCTTCTTTCCTCTTCAGAGAAGTTTCTCTTTAAGTCTTTAGCCCACTTATTTATTGGACAGCTGTTTCATTGAGGATTTGTTGTTGGGAGATTTAATTTTTTGAGTTCCAGGTATATTTTAGATATGAGACCCTTGTCTGTTGTATGGCTAGTGAAGATCTTCTCCCAATCTGTGGGCTTTCTATTGATCTTGCTAGCTATGTCCTTTGCCAAGCAGAAGCTCTGCAATTTCATGCAATCCCATTTGTCCAGCCTTTCTTTGATTTGTTGTGTTTCTGGATCTCTATTAAGAAGATTTCAGCCTGTGCCAAGGAGACCTAGGGTTTCTCCTATTCCATCCTGTAATGTTTTCAGAGTGTCTGCTTTGACTCTGAGGTTTTTGATATATTTGGAGTTGAAAATCTAATTCTATGCCTCCATCAGAAAGAATGATATTGCTCCCTTTGTTAGGAAATGGAAAGACTTGGGAAAAATTATATTAAGTGAAGTAAGCCAGGCACAAAGACACATGGGTCCCAAAGTGTCTCTTATTTACAATAACTAGTATATGTCTGAGACAAGCAGAAAAGGTCACATAAGATGACATTAGGCGAAATGAACCCCAAGATAAGGACACAATTGATCTTTTTTCTTTATGGCTATTGTTTCTAACATATGTATAAGGTGGTTTTTTGTTGTTTTGTATGCCCTCCCCTACGTTATAACCCCTATTTCCACGGTATTTGATGTTAGTATAATTTGGGGAGGGGAAGGGAAAAAACAAATCGTTTAAATAGGGATACAGGTGTTCTCATTGCAACAATGAGATGCACAAGACGCTATGTCAAAAAACAAACTTTACAACTTTAGCGAGCTGTGGGGGGAGGGGGGGAGTGTAGTCCTGGAAATGGGAGGGAAGGGATGGTAGGGGGAAAACAAAGGAGGAGACAACAATGCTTGATAAGAAATGTAGTCATTACCTTGCTCATGTAATCGTAACTCCTCTGTATGGTATTTTCACAATAATAAAAACTTACTAAAACTTGCATGTAGTCCTTTACATTTTGCTACTGATTAAAATATTGGGGATGATTATAAAATATTGATCCTCGGTATCCAAAGAATAGATCATTTTTAACTAATTTTCCTTTTAACTCTTAAATCTGTCTATTAAGTAAAGTAATTGGTACGGCTTAAAGGAACAGTAAGGTCTTCTTGCTGAATTGACTAAAGTCTTTCCAGTAGAAAGTAACATTTTATTCCACTAGATTTACAAAAATAATATCATGATTTATTCCTTTAGTTATAGGTCTTTCCTTTTTCTTTAGATTGCATTCATGGTCATTCTAACTATTCCAGGTTGCTCCGAGTGTGCTAAAATATATTTATATAAAATTTGTGAGAAATATAAAACAGATGAGAAGTGTTTTTTCACATTGTAGTGTCATAGTTCATAATTCCTAGGTTTCTCCATCTGTCCATTTTAATCTTTGAATTTATATAAACATATTGCATAACAGTAGAATATAGTAGTATGCTAGTAGTATAAGGAGCTTTTTGTTGGCAATGAATTCCTAATTTGTTGCAGTATTTACAGCAAATACTCAATATTTGTCTTACCCTGATATGGAGGTAAAAGAGACTCAGGAGGACTATATTGGTAGAAATTATCTATAATGATTAATATAATCAATGGTATTTTTTATTTGTAATTACTTTAATATTTCTAAGGACCATAATGTTATTTTTAAAATGTTACTGCCATATTAAGATGTTTTTATTTACCAATACGTTATTTTCAAAATATACAAACTTTTAATATATATTAAATAAAAGTAATAAAACATTACTAAGGTTTGTATCATTGCAACCTTTTGAAAAGTCAAGATAGTAGTCCTTAAAACCATTTGTTAGTTGACAAATACCTATTTTTGATGGCTACTAATGGAATATAACTGCCTTGAGTTTTGAAAGTCATCACTTTTTGAAATATAAATTATTTCAAGTTCAGCCATTATTATTGATAAAAATTTACTTACTTTACTGCAAAGTGTTTACTATATAGAAATATATAGTTTGCTCTGCAATCTTTAATTTATCAATTTGAGAATTATTTTAACTTAAAAAGCATTTTATATGGATATCAATCTTTTTCTTTCCTACAGAGGGTGAAAATCTCATGTGTTAAGTGATTTTCAGAGAATTGACTCAAAAGGTTGTATACATTATACATATAATAAAATTTTTAAAAGATGTGTGAATAAAGAGATATTTTTAATTGCAGGAAATTTTAGAAGAGAACAAAAATATGACTGCAGGTAAAAATAATAAAGGCAATTTATGGAGTTCTCTAGATAACATCTTAATTAGAGATAAATGTGCTGTACTAAAAGCATGACTGCCATGTGGCAAAAATAATGTGTTTTTTCCCTTAATTGCTTGCTTTCCTAATTGGGTTTTGAAATTGTTTAACAATACAATACAGAACACTCAAGACCAGACACGGACTGCATCGTGCACACTGAGCAAGTTAGTCAAACCAGAGATCAAGCTAATCAACTGCTGAAATAAAGTGAGTCATCTCTTGAATTTATACTAGATTTTCATGAGGATTAAATGAGATAAAACACAAAAGTCTTGGTAGTGTTAAGTGACACATATCTTGACTTAGAATAACAAAGATAGACATATTCATAAATGTAATCATTCAATAAAAATTATAATCTAAGATAGAACATCTTACATTTAAGAAAAATAAGTCCCTATTTCTCTGCCCTGGTCAGTATAGTAGATCCTTCTTATAAATTTTGGCCCTCCATAATAATCTATCTGTGGTGTATTCTCTTGTGTTACTCTCAGATGCATTCTGTGTTCAGGATTTCCCATAATACTTGTGTGGTTGGAGAAAGTCACATTGCTCAGTGACAAGTTAAGCCTTTGAGCCACAGGCAGTGGCTACAGGCGACCAGAGCCGGTCCTGTCACAGAGAAAACCTGACCTGTGGTTCCTCAGGGAATGGAGCTCTGAAGAGATTCTGCTGGTGGGGAACTAAGAGAGAAAAATGACCTTCGTGCAGAGCTAGTGGGTCAGGATAAACTTGTCTAAATCCATTTGTTTCCCTAGGTCATGCCTTGACCACTCGCCTGGAGATTTGGCATTATCTGTCTAGCCATGGGTGTGGATGTTTTATTTTGTGGGTGGTGAATGAGTAGATTTTTCCATACATAGCCTGTGGATTTTAAATCTAAGGGATCCGTGGGTGAGGGCAGACTGCTGAATTTACTCACTCTTATTCTTGCTTTTTTCCCTGCGTTGGAAACTGGTACCAACTTTCTCCTGCTAGACTAGACAAAGGCTTGCTGGCCTCTGCTTAGCCCTCCAGGTTGCTATTCATTTTGCAAGGTGTAATCCAGGGAAGTTCGACCACAGGTCGAGGCAGTGGCCAATCTTGGTCTGCAGCGTTTTGTTGCCTTGAGTCCCACCGAAGTTTTATCCCATTTCAGTACGCTGACATTCATAATGGACACACCCATTCTATCACATTATGCCCTACGTTAATATGATTGAACACACTGTGGCTTCATTTATTGTGTTTATCAAAATTCAGGTCAGAGACACCCAACATACTGACAATACAAATCATACGCAACTCTAAAACACTAAACCCGGTCCAACACTCCTCTTAAAAGTTTTGGTCTTCCAAAAAGAAATCAAATTTTGGATTAAGTCATCATAACTAAACTTGAATTACTTTCACTAATTTTTCCAAGATGGTTAACTTTAGTAGAATAAAATTATACTTTGGTATAAATTGAATATGTATCCACCAAAACACAAGTTTTCGTAGCATCTTTCAACATATGTTGTTTCCCTACTTGAATTCCTTTCCATTCTATAGAATCTATCAATTCATCAGGGATTTTAAAATTCTTTGTGAAACTTTACCTGACCCTATAAGTCAACATAGATTTTTATTTTCTATTCCTGAAGATAATATTACTAACTTAACATGTATTTTCTAACAGCTATATTGCTGGCACTGTACTGATTCTAGGGGGTTGGGGCTTGAGCCACTAGTGAATGTGTTATTAAAAGCAAAAGGCTCAGAAGAAAATGGACATAATAAAAATAACATACATACAAAGTACTTAGCCTAATCTAAGAAGCTTAAAGAAATTGTCAAGTGACCTGGGATAGAAAAATAAATAATTTAGCAAATGAGATTAGGGATATAGAGCTTTTCTATCTGATCTCGTTACTACATTCATCCAATATCCTCCAACATCAGCTTTTTTCTTAGGCTAAATTGGTCATCTTGCTTTTGTTGCTCCTCCTCTTTATTGCCTGTTCATTGACACATCTCTCAAATCCTGTATCATAATGATTTTTTAAATATGGATATTCCTATTTTAATATAAAATCATAAATAATTATAGGAAGGTCAGACACAGATGAGGTACTTAAAAAAGTTTAGAACCAAATCCAAACAACTATTTAATCAAATCATTGTTACCTGGAACTTATATTTTAGCTAAAATCCTAACAATATTAATTACAGCATGATGTGAAATAACATAGAGCCTTTCAATCAATTATTCCATTATTTTTTCCTCTATATTTCTATATATTTCTACAACCAAAGCCAGAAAAGTTAAAAGCCTTGTGCAGTGTGAACTTCATTGGAGTGTAATTTATAACAGATAAGAGAGACAAACAGATATGAAAGAGTGGAAATATGGTAATTATATTACATCAAGCTTGACAGATCATTATGTAGACAGTATAATTAAGAGTTTTGCCACAAATTGCATCTTCTTGACAAGATATTTTCATAAAGGAAATATAAAATAATTCACTTTGAAATCTCTATAGAAACTTCACAGCTAGTAACATTAAAATTATTTTGCAGCCAGGCTTAGGTGGCTCACACCTGTAATCCTAGCTACTCAGGAGGCTGAGATCTGAGGATTGTGGTTCAATGCCAGCTTGGGCAGCAAAGTTCCTGAGACTCTTATTTCCAATTAACCACTAGAAAACCAGAAGTGGCACTGTGGCTCAAGTGGTAGAGTGCTCGCCTTGAGCTGAAGAGCTCAGGGACAGCACCCAGGGCTGGTGGGGGGGGAGTATTTTTGGATCCAAAGCTGTTAATATCTGGGCAGAAATATTTAAAAATTAGTAAATATCTTATATTTACATTATATGGTATTAATTAGGGATCACAATGCATATCTAGAAAATACTGGATTCAAATGTACCTTTCTTTTCCCGTGAAAAATACTCTTACATATAGCCTAAGTCCAAATCCATCTCCCCACATTTTAAATTTTTGCTTGCATTATTAAGGCTACTTCTATGTCCAGGTTATCTAGTTCATTTCAACTACTCAAAGCCTTATTATCATTCTTTGAAATTGGGTTTTGGCATTTTCCCCAGGTCATATGCAAGTTTCACAAAATAGCCTGCATAGTATTTGGTAAGCCCATTCTTTTCTGCATTTGTAACAGATGTGAAAATTTTTCCAACACAATTTTTCCTCTAACTGATTAAAATTATGTTATTTTGACAATTTTGTATACTTTCAGACTAACAATACAAGATTTTGTTTACAGACTATTTATGAGGCATATCTGAAATCGCCATACCAGCTGCAATATATTGTTGAGCTCTCCAAAGAACACTTCCTATTATTATTTTTTCCCTGTGTCATTTCCTTTCTTCTCCCTTGTGGTCTTACATCAGACTCCAGTTTTGTATGGGGTAAATCATATTCATATATGCTGCAACTGAAGTTGCTTCCACTGATTAAAAATTTATATATCTTACATTGTCTTTAGTTTTATATTTATTTGGAATAAATATTACCAGATCAGCACTGAAAATAATTTTGAAAATAGTCCCTTAGTTGCTAGTTGCTTATAAACATTTTTAGTTTAAAACTAGGTCTCCTAATAATATTTTGCAGGAACTACCAATTTTTAGAAAATTTAACTTGAAACATATTTTATATGCTTCCTCAATATCTTCAATGTTGTCTAATTATTTTCGGATCTGAATCAACATATCATTCAAGTCTACCTTTGTTTGAAATATACAAGTTATTCTATGTGCTGCTTTTCTAGCTCATCAAACTATTTATTTTAAAGTATGTGTAAATGTTACTCACAATGTATGAGTTCTTCAAAATGCTAATTTAATATTTGTAACTTTTCAGGTAAATCTCGTCCAGGCTTTTCAAAATGGGCCTCTTGCTATTAGTGATTCTAGCCAATACAGAATTCATTGGTAGCTATGCTGTTGGACACACAACTTTGCCATTATAATTGTAGCCAATTGAGCTAAGAGAAATCAGTAATCCTAATAAAAAGAATACTTACGTGTTGATTGGAAGACTTTAAAAAATTTCTTACTGTACTGGCACAGGAATATAGTTGACACAATTAACATAACATGATAGCCAAGAATGATTTTAATTTCTTATCAAAATAGTAACATGGTGATCTAGCTTGATTCCAACAGCAACCTTAGGCTCCTGGTCTGCATCAGCCTACTGTACAACAAGAATGACTGTGCTACATTTCTCAATTCTCCCAACGTGCCCTTCATTCCCATGAGTCCTGCTATAACAAGAATATCCATTCTTTATATTCTTGCATATATTTTCACCCATTTACTGCTATAAATAAATTTATGTCTAAGATGGTCAATATGGAATTCAGTTCATCTAAGAGGGAGAATCAACATATCTTTAAGCATTTGGTCCTGCCTCAAATAAGAATTGCAATGAATATAAAAAAAAGGAAAATAGATTGACTTAACTTATTTTGAGAAATAGCTATGACTTTAATTAAAGCATCTTCTCACACTTACAATGTGTTTGAGGCACAGACTTCTTGTAAAAGGAATGTTTTTGATTATGTTACTTACTTGTACTACTAATTTTAAATCATAAAATACAGAGTATTTTGACTTCACGAAATTGAATTTAAAACCTAATAGAGTAGTAAGGCAATTTATTTCAAGTGAAATGTTTTATTTAATCCAGGAAATGTTTTAAAATTGTTGTGGTATTTAACCTGTTTATTCACTTAGTTCCTAAAGTCCTCTGGTCCCTGAAATTATGCCATAAGTTAGAGTATAAACTGGGTGTATGTCAGTTATCCCTGAATCTCAGAGGACTCTCTGGGAGCTCATGGTTTCCTTCTGGGTTATTCATTCTCCTATTTTCACTTGATAGCCCTTTTAATTTTTTGAGTTCTTGCCAGACTGAAAATATCTTTATTAAGCTCCCAATTAACTAGCAGTTTGAAAAGAAATTCTCATTTGAATTCTCTCTCAATGAATTGAAGGCCTTGCTCCACTGGCTTTTATATCTTCTATTACGAAGAAGAAGATCTTTCATCAGGAGGTGGCAAGATGACTGCAGAGAGGTGAATGAGGGTGAATACGGTCAAAGCAGTTTATGTATGTATGAGGAAAGCAATGAAACCAGTAGAAATGATTTTAAGAATGGAGGAGGGAATATGCAAAGTGATAGAGGGAATGAAGTTGGTACAGTACATTGTATGCGTGCATTTTATTTTATTATGAAACTCCTTATATAACTTATGTATTAATATATGCTAATAAAAACTTAGGAAAAGAAATAATTCTTATGAAATAATTTTTATTAAAAACAACGATAATCTCGTGAAGAATACTTTATTAGGAGACCTCCAAAACAAAAGTTTGAATGGATAAAATACGTAGTCCCTTGTGCTATGGATGGCATCTTCAAAATTGTGTGAAACTAGTTTGAACATATTATTTTTGCGTGGTTGAAGAAAATATAAATGTCATTTTCTGGGTGAACACATTGATAATGGGGAAAGATAATTTTTTTTCTGGATGACTAACTACTTTTTGGATTGACATTTTTCTTCTGATTGTATTTAGAATATATCGAATATCTCAGTTTTACACCAGATATCCTTTGCTAATGTGAACACATTGTTCTGCTGTTCTACTATTATCAGCATGTCAGATGAAAAACATATCGGTAATTAAAGGGAACACTACTGCACCAACCACTTTGGAAGGCAGTAGGGAGGTTCCTCAAAAGACTCCACATAGAGCCCCCCTGTGACTAAGCAATCCCATTTTTGGGCATTTACCCAAATGAATACAAACAAGGCCATACTAAAGCTACCAGCACAACTATGTTTATCACAGCATTATTTACCATAACTAAGATATGGAACCAACCCAGATGCCCCTCCATAGTTGAATGGATCAAGAAAATGTGGTAGACAGACAAATGATAGATAGATAGATAGATAGATAGATAGATAGATAGATAGATAGATAGATAGATAGATAGAGATAAGTGAGTTAGAGAGATAGAAAGAAAGATAGATAGGATTTCTATGCCTCCATCAGAAAGAATGACACCACCCCATTTGTTAGGAAATGGAAAGACTTGGAAAAAAATCATATTAAGTGAAGCAAGCTAGATCCAAAGAAATATAGGTCTCATGGTTTCCCTCATTTGCAAAAATTAGTATACATCTAGTATACATATATAATAGCTCAAAGGCTATTATATATGACCATATAAGATGATGCTAAGTGAAATGAACTCCACGATATGGACACAATAGGTCTTTCTTTGTTGTTGCTGTTTTTAATGTACTATGAGAATTTTTTGTTTCTTTTTGTATGCTCTTCCCAATGGTCTATCCCCTGTTGTTACTGTATTTTATTTTGGTACCATGCATCTTGTATATACATTTATCTAATTTGAGGAAGGGAAGGTAAATAACCAAATGCTGAAACAAGGGCACAGGATGACCCTTGGAAATGAACTTTAAACTGCAGGAGTGGTGGGGTGAAGGAGGTAGGGGTGGGAAGGGATAGTAGGAGAACAACAAAGGAGGGGGTAACAATGCTTGACAAGAAATGTACTCATTACCTTACTTAGGTAACTATAACCACTCTGCACAACATCTTTAAATAAAATTTTAAAATATCTAATTATTATTCACAGTACATAATACTAGTTTATGTTTTGTTCTATTAGATATATTATATCATATCACTATTAAAGTCTACAGAACTAATTAGGGTTCCTTACCCATAAAGATAAGTAACCGAAGTGGTGGTATAATAAGATTCATTCCTTTGCTACATGCTACTAAAAGCACTTGAATATTCTTCAGCATCCAACTTTTCTGAAACCAAAGAACATACAATGAAGAAGAAATGTTGTTCACAAGTAAAGATTGGATATAAGAAGACATACAGTTATCACATATCTCACTAAATGAAAATCTTATTTTATACTATAGTATTTTATTCAATATTATATCTTATTTTACATTGAAAATACCACTTTCAAAATATTTGTTGATTTAGGGAATGTTGAAGCTTTATTATTTTTCTTTATTGTTCAATTGTTTTATTTTATCAGTAGTTTTCTCATGCATTAATTGAAAGTGGTAATTAAATTCTAAAATGAAGGATATACATATGTGTTGGGGTATGTGTGTGTGTACTTAGATTTTGGAGTCTGTGTGCCCATGTTTAATTAAAAGATTGTATATAGTTGGATAGAAAGAAAAGAAGAGAGTCTTTCCATAATGAAAAACAATTAGATATCTTTTATAGTAAAAATATAACAAAAAGAGTAAACAGTGCTAAGTTTTAGAGAAACAACTTTTTAACTTCACTCATATTTACAGTTAAGAGAAAAATATTTGTAATATTAAGAGACTTGATGCCATTAGCAGTCAAGCTGCTTGAACATAAAAATATAGAGATCTATTGATTGAGATAAAAATAGTGTATAAGATATGCATTTGAGATCCACGGAGAGAATTGTGCCCTACTGGTGGCCAGTGTACACACTTCAGAAATAGCCTTGCTGAAAACAGAAGCTAACAAACTCTCCTAGAGAATATACTATAAGACCAGTCTGCTGTTGGTAGTGGACCTAATGGAAGAGAAGTGATCATGGGCTTTCAACTCAAGATTTGACTTTCAGCTCAGCGTTTGTACATCTGAGATCAAATTGGATCATCTAGCACCATGTGTACCATGTATACCATGGAAATGACCCCTTGGTTTAACGTATCGTCTGGTTTGACCTGACTGGACCAGAGAAAACACACCCATGAATTATAAAAATTTCATATGCTTCATGGGTAATTTATGTTTTAAAATCAGGATGAACTTGGATGAAATTTTTAATGACTGCTTTGAAATTATCCACTTTTTTATCATACTGATGTTAGACTTATAGACTCTGCCATCAAATTATTTCTTAAATTAGAAACAGTAATTTGTTCTTCACATCTCACATATTCTATAGTATGTTCTCTGACATTTATATGCTTCTTCGCCAGGAGAAAAGGTTCTATTTTTGGCACATATGAAGTTAGTACCATGGTAAACAAAGAATCTAAGCAATGCCTTCATTGTCAATCTCGAAAATACTATCTGCATTTTTGAAGCTTTTGATTCTTCTCTATTCGTAAGCTCAGTATATATTTTACCTTCTGCTTCAAAGGAATTCTTCTAATTTATGAATCTGCTCATTCAATTCAAGCTGAGAGTTTTCTCTTTTTTAAGTTTAGAATATTGCCTGGCTTTTGTGTGTATGTCTCTGGCTGCATTGTTCTCTAAATCCCAAAGTCCATTTCTTCCTGATCATTTTTAGTTGGTACCTTCATGGTAATTTTGTGGATTTTAATACTTTCATTTGATGTTGGAAGTTTTTGTGACTACCTCTAATAATATCTGTGAGTAAAGAGGTTTTATCTCTTCTGCACTTAAGGAAAATAACTATCACTTAAGGTTTAATTTAGTTATACACAAAAAGAATGATGGGTATATGTTACTGAGAACAATTTCATGATGGAATTGAAAATAGAAAAATAAGTTGGCTTAATGTATGTGTTTAAATAAACATAAACTCTATGTTGAATTAAAATGAGTCCTTTTTCATTTTTTAAAATTGTTATGATTAAGGAGTTGCACAAAGGGGTCACAATTCTATAGCCAGGTAATGAATACAGTGCTTCATTCACAACTTCCTTCACTCTCCCTCATTGTAAAATAAAAATTTCAATGTGAAATTGCTAAGAAAATGTTTGTGTTTTGTCTATGAATTTTGCATTAAATTTCCAAAGCTATGTGGCCACATGAAATGGGATGGACTAAAACAACAGAACTTAGGTTTGCAAAGGCCCGAAGCCAGAATTTTGGTATGTTGCTAGCTTTGAGAAGAATCACCAATGTTGACTGCATCTCTGTCATCAGAGGACATTCTCCCTGAGTGTGTGCCTGTCCCTGTATGTGTGCCTCTCCCTGTCCTCACTGGACATTCTCCTCACAGGTGTATTCTCTTCCTGACAATGGCCTTCCTTGAAAACACACCCACCGTTCTTTTTCAGACCCAGCGGAATGCACTATGACCTGATCATAACTCATATGTCTGCAAAGGCTTAGGTTCCATATACGCACATGCATTTTGGACACTAGTTAACCCACTACAAAACTAGAATCTAAAAGAAATTTAAAGAGCATTTTAAGTATTAAATGCCTGGTTTTTAAAATTAATATCATATGAAGCCAATAATAGCATGCAATACCAAGTCTTTTGTTAGTATACAAAGTTTGATACAAAATATCATAATTTGATATACTTGAAAATATATAGGCACTTGCAAATTTAATATATAAATATGTATATATACATACATATATAGAGAAATATGTATATGTATATCATGTAAATATATATTTGTTTATAAAGTTTTCATTTCTGATAGTACTTTTCTTGATTTCAACTTTAGGGGTTAGAAGGTAATATTCTAAAGTATATAGGTAGGAAAAGAGACAGAGAAAAAGAGAGAGAGAGAAAGAGAAAGAGAGAGAAAGAGAGAGAGAGAGAAAGATCACCTTTAAGAAATTCTGTTATGTACATGGAGTGAACAAGTAAACATTTCAGAATTGGGTATTTCCCATGGGAAACATGGAAAAGTACAGAATATGCTTTGTTGTCTGACGAGGGTTTTCAACAACTTGCTGACATGTGCTAGGCTGATATGAATTAATTCCTATCTCCCCTGACTCACCTGGACAGGAGCTATATTATGTTTTACTTTCATCAACTCCATTAGTACAACCTGAGCTCCAGAATTCAATAGAGTTTACCAGTACAGTATAAAGGTCTAGATTTTTCCCTGTATCCTGCCATTTCCAGGCTAGAGCCAGTAGTCTCTGGCTATAGAGTATGTAACAAAGTAGCCTAATTAAAGAATGAATATCTGAATGAGTTGTCTTTAGATAACATAGATATTTTTAAAATTATCTAATATTTAGTGTTTTAAGAATCAGATGAACTCTTTATCACAGTTAATTACAAACATTTTCACTACTAAATTTATGTTTCTCTGTTAATAATTTCTTCTTTAGATATCCAAATTTTTATGAGATAATTTTAATATACTCAGAAAAAAGTCAGTGATATTTGGATTTATGGAATTCATGTTCATGATTGTAAACACTGAATTTCTTTGAATGTGACAAAAAGATAAATTTAGCAGTAGTGACATTTTTATTTTATTTTATTCCATTGACTTTCCATAAATAAATATCAAGTAATTAAGAAAAAGTGGGGTAACTTTTATTTCATAATGAATTGATACAGAAATCTTGTTAGGGAGAATTTTTGTTTTTAAATAATTGATTTGAAATTGATTTCTTATTTCCTTGTGTAATAAAATATTACTAAGTTAGTGTTGAGAATTGTATACATTTTCACATTAATTCTCATAAAAATTATTGAAAATGTTAACTGTAGTCTCTTAGGTATTGATATTTCTAAAGCCTTATTGTTAACCTCAATAACCATGATTACATTAATCGAATAACATTATGTGTTTGGTGGAGCTGTGAGCCATAATATAATTCTTAATGGATTATTTATAACTGAGATTTTCTCTAAATTAAATTCTTATTAAGGAATTTGTATTTTATAAATTTATGCAATTTAATATACTAAGTACAGAAAATAATAAATATTAATTTATGATATATTAGTATTTGTAGAAATAACAATTTCTAAGTGGAGGAAAATGCATCCAATGTCATATATATATATACATATATATCTCACCATATATATCCACACGCATACATATGTACATACATATATATGGTACATTACATTAGATGTGAGTACAAAGAAACCATCCTAACTTTATTGAGGTTACAAATTCATATTTATTATTTACCTTCCTGAATAAATATCCAGATATAAAAATCTTAGAGAATAGAATGGAGTTAAATAATTTTTAAATGTACTTATTGAAGTATGTGTTTAAACTTTCAATAAAAAAGGTTTTATTATGTGCACTCTAACAATATCTGGATTAAATCTGATCAATGAGCAGGATATTACTTTCACTAAAATGCGTTACCTTTGAGTAGCAAAATAAAGGAAATTAATACTAGCATTCTGAAGCTAAGTCTGTGTGGGAAAAAAGCATTTGAAATTGTTGTTAAAAGTACAGATATGTCTTATCTCAAGTAATTGAAAATGAAGATCTTTCTGTAGTGCTGTCAGTCAATGATAATTGATTGCACTATCTATACTCTGCTCTATTTTCAGTGTTATACCGCAGATGGCACATTTTAATGGTAGTAAGATGATTGCCTGTGTTGATGTTGGCTTTTGTTTCATTTATATTTGATTTTTTTTCATGAGTATATCTAAAAAAACATGGAGATAAAAATGTTGCCTCCAAATGTACTCTAACTTCTTTCTATTAATCTTATCTAGTCACCTGCAATCACTATACAATTCTTAGAGCATACTGTTGTTTATTACACTAATCTATGTTTCATACTATAGCCAATAACTGAGACAAATAAATTTGAAAGGAAGGAAGTGTAACTTGTTTGCAGCTTGATCCTGTTGTGTCTGACCTGTGATAGGACAGTGTATTACACAGGAGCATGTGGCTTTAGAACTCTTGTTTAGTTCCTGGCAGCTGTACAATAAAAATAGAGAGGATAGAGTTATGGTCTTTATATCTCTTTCTAGATTGTGGTGATTAGAATGTGCCTACAAATCTACAAGTAAACACACTGGAAGGTAAAAGGAAAAAAATAATTTGGACATGACTCTAAAAATTCACACAGTGAGAGCAAACAAGCATATTCTTAGGAGAGGATCACAAAGGCTCAATTGCTATATGTGCATTTGATCATATAAAATAATGTTTATTAAAATGAACTTCAAGTAAGGGAAATAAGAGGCTTTTTTGTCATTTTGCTTTTTTTCTCCTTTGTCATTGTTATTAATTTCTATACCTCCATTCTTATATGTAAGTTTGTTTGGGGGAGGATAAGGGGGAACATGGAAACGATGGAATAAATGGTAAATAAATGCAGCAGCGGTACTCACTGGATATCATTTTGAAAATGAACTATACAAATTGTGGGGGAGGGTGTCAGGAGGGAAAAACTGGAAGAAAACAAGGGAAGAGATGACACTGTTCAAAAGGAAATGTATTCATTACCTGATTTATGCTACAGAATTCCTCTTACAGTATTCACCTTTACAATAACAATAATATATACATATAAATTACTTGATTATTCTTTTGTCAAGAAAGCATACTAGATTTTGTCATGTAATTTTTGTGAGTTTACACAAATCATTATATTGGTTTCTTTTTCTTTTTTTAGGTCATTAATACCATAAATTACACCAGTTAATTTGAAATGGAAAATCAAATGTGTCTTACTGTTTTTTTAAGAGACCCCATTAGGTTATGTTATTAATGTTTCAAATATTATTGTATTTAATTTGTTAAAATTTCCCTTATCTGTTTTTGTAGTTATACATCTAAGGAATATCATTCTGCAGTTTTCTTTGCCTAATGTGTTTTTCTCCATTTGCCACAAAAGGCTAATGTTAATTAAAACATTGTCTTTCTACTTTAATTTTCTGGAAATGTTTTTCTAACATTAGTATTATCTTTTCCTGGAATATTTTGTAAAATTCAACAGTGATGACATCAGGTCTGGGATATTTTTCTGGGGAAACATTTTACTACAAATTTAACATTCATGATAGATGTTTAGCTATTTAGGTTATCTCATTTAGAGAGTACAGTACTTCTTATCTTTGTAGGAATTTCCAACTTGATATTTGCAAATTTATTGTATTAAAGTAGTTCATGATAGTCCTTTGTTATCATTCTATTGTAAACCTTTTTGTTTGTTGTAAAGATACTGTACAGAGGGGTTACAGTTACATGAGTAAGGTAATGAGTACATTTCCTATCCAGCATTGTTACCCTTCCTTTGTTTTTCCCCTACTATCCCTTCCCAGCCCCTCCCTTCCCACCCCATGTTGTAAACCTGTAGTGATGTAATCTGTCTCATGTTATTTGTAATGACATTCGTTTTTAGCCTTGTAAAATAATCAAATTTATAATTGACAAAGATGCAATTTTTAGTTTCCCCAATATTTTCTTACTTAAAATTTTTAACTTTAATGGCTTTATTAAATCTATTTATACTTTTTATTTGCTATGTTTCCTTCTCTGCTAATTTAGATGAATAGATTTTGTGTGTTGAAGGTGGTAAGTGAGGCCACCAATTCTGAGAGGTTCTTTCCCTCACTGTATTTATTTCATCCTGTGTTCACTTTGCTGCATTTTCATATTTTTCAATGTGAAATATGTTTTTCTTGAAGGGAGGGGATTTGAACTCTGGCCCTGTGCTCTGTCCCTGAGCTCTTCAGCTCAAGTCTAGTGCTCTACCACTTGAGCCACAGCACTACTTCTGGTTTTCTGGTGGTTAATTGGAAATAAGAGTCTCATAGACTTTCCTGCCCAGGCTGGCTTTGAACTGAGATCTTTACATCTCAGCTTCCTGAACAGCTAGGATTATAGGCTTGAGCCACCACCACCTGGCTCAATGTGAAATATTTTATGATTTTCTTTTTACTTTCTTCATTGGCTCATAGCGTTATTTACTTATGTAGTGGATAGAATCAATAATCTGTGCAAAGGACTTTCATTTAAATCTGCCCATATATACATAAAATGTACCTTGATAAAATTCAACCCATATGTCACTCTCTTTCAACCCTTTTTCCCAATTCCAAAATCAATCTAATCAACTTTGTTGTTTTGTTTTCACCTGGGTCCATAACTATTTTGACCATAACCACCCTCCTCCATTTGCCACACCTCCTTTCTATTCCCACTAGCACCCATTCCCCGATAACATACCTTTTGCCATTCTTAGTCATTTTTTGTTAATGTGCATGCTAATTCTTCAAAGGAAATTCACTATCAAATATCATATATGCTATATACTTCATACTACATGTACTATGTACTTTAATCTCATTCTCCTCAACCTTTACAACCACTTGAGTATAAAGGACTAAATGTATTTCAAGAATATGTCCGAGAAGAGTGTATTAAAGCCACCTTACAAGGTGTTCCCAAGATTTTTTTCACTAATGCTCATCAGCCCAGAATCCATAGCCAAATGAGATAGAGCAACAAGGGATGCAGCTACTGCTCAAAGTGCCAGCAGACCTGTAGATCACCCTCCGGTTTTTCCATGACCAAAGTAATGCAGTCTGTCACCTAGATTTCAAAGGAGAAGCCTTTGAAGGAGGCTAGGCAATGTGTGACCGACTCCATGACCCTGCAAGCATTCTCTGAGAGGGATTTGGAATGTTTGCTTAAGAAAGCTATCTGAAGTAAGTGAAGCTGGTCCAAGGGAGATGGCAAAAGAGCTACAACCACAAAGCAAAAGAGGCTGGGTACCCTCAAGCCTATTGACCACACATCCTGACACTCCAGATCGCTGATGCTGCCCCTGAGCTCTAGGGTGTAATGTTTGTCCCGATGCAGTCTGGTTCTCCTTTGGTCTGATCTTTCCTGACTGTCCCCCTCTTCTTCCTATTTGAAATGGCAATATTTAATTTGTGCAGCTGCTCATTGGAGCTTTGTAACATTTTATTTTTTCGGGGTTCCACCTAGTAAGAGTTTCTGTCACATCCCAGAAGATATTTTGAACTTGGACTTTTGAACAGTGCTGGAATTATAAAACTACGGAGACTCTCAGAGGCAGATGTAGATGAAAAACATTTGCATTTTGAGAGGTAAATGAGAATTTTGTAGACTGAAGGCAGATGTTCATTCATGTGAAATGCCTTGCTTCTTTATGGCTGGTGGAAGTAGACGATTCGGGGCATTTATCTGAGGGGGTATTTTGTCCCTGACATGTCTCCACATTGAGTTTTGCCAAAGAGAGAAGAAGCTTCTTCATGTTTCCAGCACCAGGATGGTCCGCCTCACTGTTAATCCAGAATAAACAAAAGCCACGGACTTTCAATGGAAGGTTGCAGAAATGCAAAGTAAATAAATTCTTCCTTACATTGTTTAGATCAAGTATTTTGTCTCACACAATGGCAAAGCTAATGTCACCTGTCATTAATTTTACCCCAAACACTCAGCGATCTTTCCTTTCTTCTTCTGTTCTTAAGACATTTGTATACTCTAGAAACCCCTGGTTGAAAGTTGGCAATTTAATTTTTTATAGTACATTGACAACATTGAAAAATCATCAGCACTTTCTAAATCCAGAAATTATTATCATACTAAAAATACAATCATCAGTGGTCATTCTCTCTGTTTTTTAGGTTACATTGTATCTATTAACTTATTTTCAAGTTCACTGATTCTTCTACCAATTCAAGTCTGCAGTTCAGTGTCTCTATAAGTACTTCATTTAACTTATTTTATATTCAGTTATATATTCCTACTTATATTATTTCAGAATTCCCATCATTTTAATATTATTGTTTATTTGAATTGAGAATGTCATAACACCTTTATTTAATCAGTTAGCTGTATTTTCTTTGCTTTTTTAAGACTCATTTTGTAGTAGTTATCTCCAAATTATTTCCCTAAACCTTAAACTCAGGGCACTTATAAATATCATTTATGTATTTCACAGTCCAGTTCTTGCCTGGTTATATTCAAAGCATGCTTGCAAGTTTTTACTTGCAGAAAATAATCCATAACAAATTTGGGGCAAATAGGATATTCCATTTCCAAAACCTGCATGGTGGCTGAGGTTTTGTTTGAGATTGAATCACAGGTTAATTCCTGCCTTTGCTCAATTCTTCAACCTTCTTTTAAAAGCATTAATACTCTGAGCACTCCCTAGTAAATCTATTACACACTAATCTGCTCAAAGTCAGCTTTTCTTAGAAACTTATCCTGAATATGGTCATTGTATATTTTTTAAAGCTCTAGTGCATAGAGAAGAATATAAAAATAGTATATATAAATCTTAATTCAAAAAATCTGTCCCTATATATGCGTTAAATATATCCATAATACTTTGTCTGAGAACTTTAAATAAACTACTTTCACTACAAAAATATGTTAATATGGCACATTTTGTTTTGTGACTCAGAAAGTTTACTTAAAAACAGGATGTGATTGATACAGAACTCCACCCCTAAGTGGTCAATTTATTTTAGGTAAAATACAAAAGCAATTATTTGGAGAAAACTGGTCTTTCCAATAGTTGTAGCCAGAATAATTAGAAATCCTATGCAATAGACAATTGAACAAAGTTAGGTCCACATATGTTTTAATATATAACAATTAATTTAAAATAAGCCAGTGCTGGAGTTAAAGCTTACAGTACTCTGGGAGCCTCTGGCTCAGACTATGATCCTAGCTCGGTTGGAGACCTTACTTGGGAAGACACTGTTGCAAGTTCAGCTTGAGCAGAAAAATTTAAAAGACTCCTTTCCAACCCATAGCTATGAAAAACAAATTGCAAGAAAAAATACATAGAACAAAATCTTTATACTTTGAAATGGAGGATATTTTTAGACACCATCAGCATGATCTAGGAACACGTTTGTATCGATTCAATATTAAAAACTGCTACTCCAGGGAGGACTTGTAGTAAGTGAAGGCACATTTAATTAGTACAGGATAAGCCCTTGCCTTTAAACATCAGCAAAATATTGAGCGCATACTTATTTTTCTTTTTTTTATTTTGAAAATACCGTAGACGAGTTACAATTACAAGGGCAAGATAACGAGTACATTTCTTATCAAGCATTCTTGCCTCCTCCTTTGTTTCCACTTCCCATCCCTTCCCATATCCCCTCCTCCTACCCCCCCTTCCCCTCCACAAATTATACAAACATTAAATACAGTGAAAGCAGGGGTTATACCATGGGGGAGGGACATACAAAGCAACAAAGAAATCATCTTATAAATGTGTTAGAAACAATCTCATGAAAGAAAAAACATTTGAATCCTTATCTTGGTGTTCATTTCACCTAACATCAACTTATCTGACCTTTTCTGTTTGACTCAGACATATACTAGTTATTGCAAATAAGGGAAACCATGGGACCTATGTTTCTTTGGGCCTGGCTTACTTCACTTAATATATTTTTTTCCAAGTCTTTCCATTTCCTAACAAATGGGGCAATGCCATTCTTTCTGATTGAGGCATAAAACTACTTGTAGAAACTAAAGCTAGATCCTTATATATCAGCCCGCACCAGAATCAACTCCAAATGAATCAAAGACCTCGGAGTCAAAGCAGACACTCTGAAAACATTACAGGACGGAATAGGAGAAACCCTAGGTCTTGTTGGCACAGGCCGGAATTTTCTTAATAGAGACCCAGAAACACAACAAATCAAAGAAAGTTTGGACATATGGGATTGCATGAAGTTGCAGAGCTTCTGCACCGAAAAGGACATAGCTAGCAAGATCAATAGAAAGCCCACCGATTGGGAGAAGATCTTCACTAGCCATACAATGGACAAGGGTCTCGTATCTAAAATATACCTGGAGCTCAAAAAATTAAATCCCTCAATAACAAATCCTCAAAGAAACAACTGCCCAATAAATAAGTGGGCTAAAGACTTAAGGAAAAACTTTTCTGAAGAGGAAAGAAGGATGGCCAATAGACACATGAAGAAATGCTTAACCTCCCTAGCCATAAAAGAAATGCAAATCAAACATTGGGATATCACCTCACCCCAGTTAGAATGGCTTTAATCAAGAACTCTAATAACAACAGATGCTGGAGGGGATGTGGACAGAAGGGAACATTACTGCGGTGTTGGTTGGAGTGTAAACTTGTTCAACCACTTTGGAAAGTAGTATGGAGGTTCCTCAAAAGACTCCACATAGAGCTCCCCTATGACCCAGCAATCCCACT
>NW_012267338.1:4587076-4606328 GCF_000151885.1 Dipodomys ordii
TTGAACTCTGGGCCTGGGTGCTGTCCCTCAGCTCTTCAGCTCAAGGCGAGCGCTCTACCACTTGAGCTACAGCGCCACTTCCGGTTTTCTGGTAGTTTATTGGAGATAGGAGTCTCACGGTCTCTCCTGCCCGGGCTGGCTTTGAACCGCGATCCTCAGATCTCAGCCTCCTGAGTAGCTAGAATTATAGGCGTGAACCACCAGCGCCCGGCTTACATTATCCTTCTTATCATCTGCTAATGAGAAACTTCTGTCAACTTTATCCAGCATTTAGGATCATGAGCAATGTCCTAGCATCCTGACGTAACACATGGCTGGAGAATGTAATATTGGACCAACGGCATATGCTTTAGGGTTCCTTTTCATAGATATTGTAAATAGGATTCTTTGCCTTTATTATTCATCAGGAAAAGATTTAAACGCAGCCTAGATGCTTCTACTAAGACAAGAGTACATGGTATTGTATGTCTTAATTTGTCTGTCTCTGGAAATAGCCTGTCCCTGTATTGTAATTACATTGCGCTAGGGAAATGAATGGTTAAAGCCCAACATCTTTACAAATTTGGGATTTAAAGGTAAGAAATCCCGGTTTCCACTTATGGGTATTGGTGTTTCTACCAGAGTAAATTGTGTCTTAAATAATACTAAACCTAGAACTGTCAATTTGTTTTTTCACTGTGTAAGTTAATGGACAAAGGACTTCTGAGGACAACATCATGAGTTGTGTCTGATGAGATGATATTGACCGCAATGGAAGCAGGGAAGGCTCTGTTGTAAATTCAGACCATCCATTGAAGTTCTGCTTTGTACTTCATCCTGGATGATAGGTACCGAGTGGACCTTTCTAGCATTCATCACCATTGAAGAGCATGGTATAAAGAGTGCTCAGACACTATGATTAATTATCAAGATAAACTAGAACAGATATTGAGTAAAGATGAAGTGGACAGCAGAATGAATGATAGCAAATAGGACACCCCTCAATGATAACCTCAACAACATAAAACACCGAATGCATACTGATTGTCCATTTAACTATACTACCCTTGATTTTTTAAATTTGTACTTATGAGGTTGGAACTCAGGGCTTCATGCTTTCTAGGCAAATTTTCTACCATTTGAATCCTACTTTCACCTTCTTTTTAATTATTTTTCAGATAAGGTCTCATTTTTTACCAAATCTGGCCTTGGACAGTGATGGGCGTACTTGCAGTGTTCTGAATAGCTGGAATTATAGCATCTTGGCTAGTTGAGGTGGGGGTTGGGAGGGTGTACAATAATGAAAGCTGTTACATCTGTGAATGAAGATAGCACTGCAAAACTCATTAAAAGCTTTTGGGAGTGATGATCTGGAAGGTGAGAATAAGCCAGGCTGTTCATCTGATCAAAATAATGTACATGTGTGTAGGGGGATATCATGGTGAACAATTAATGTAAACGTAAAAACAGAGATGGGAGTCATGCAAAACCAGCTCCTTCCCCGTCCTGTACTAGTGGAACGGGAAACAGAAAGCAGAAAGGGTGAGAGAAGGTGGATGTGGACAGAAAACGTCATGTACATATGTGAAAATGAAGCAGTGAAGTTTGCTGAGAATGGTGGGGATGAGGATGCAGGAAAGTGACGTAGAAGGTGGGTCTGATCAAGATTCGCTCTACACGAATGTCAAAATGAAAGCTTCTTGTATGACTGATGCTGACTTTACAAACGTGAGGAAGCAACCTTTCAAACCAATAAGTGTTTCTCCCAATAGCTGACATAGTGGATTCTGAAAATACGAATCTTGTTGTTTGTCCCTGTTTTGCTATCACCATTGGACAAGGGAGTCAACTGACCGTGGATTCAGAGCTCGGGTATTGACCTCAAAGAATTATTTCCTCCTTGTTAAAATAAAGGGGGGGGGGGAATGTATGAAGTGAGGGTAAAAATTTTCAAAGGAAGAACTAAAATTTGAAGGAAGTTTTAGTGCATTGGGTGTGATAATTTTTCACACACACACACACACACACACACACACACACACACACACACACAAACCTCAGGCCTTTCCAACATAACATTTTCAGAGCTGTAGCATAATTTTATACTATAATGTGTACAAATAAATGCAATTAAATTGCAATTAAGTTGTGTTGAATCGACAAGTATAATCATAAAGCTTTAAAAAAAGTTCCTAATGGCTTTCTTTGATGCTCATATTTAAATTCCACATTCAATATAAGTAGACTTTTGTTAATTGTGCCATTTATGTAAATTTGTTGCTGTACTTGTTGTTAGATCTGTATTACTTTTGGTATCTCACATTCACATGTATTAGTTGTAACACAAAAAGTTAACATATCAACTTCTATGTCTTGCTTTACTCTGTGCTGTCAATATTTTAATTTTTCCCTGTTTTGTCTTTAAGCAATTTTAGTATTTTCAATCAAAAAGGTGAAAATATAGGTGGGAGATGAAATGAAAGAGAAGAGAGGAAGGAAAAGGCTAAGGCCATGTATATTATTTGTAATCCTCTTGTATTATTAATCTTATTACTTTTTGTTCAGTTGAAATAATGCAAACTAAGACACAATAATAAACCAAATTTGGTTTTCCAAAACATGAGCCAGCAAATCAGTTTTCCTGGGAGTACATTTTGTGGTGCATCCTATGTGCTGTTTACTAAGGAAACATTTCCTTGTGATTAATTTACCTGAATACTCAACACTACAATGAAAATGTTGCAGCTATTATTATGGCTTTTATTGCTATTTCCTGGGCATTGTAAACATGTTTTTTATGAACATTGTTCACTCGTTCAGAACCCCTTAAAAATGGGTTTTTCTTCACTTAAGTATACATTGATACCATAGCTTTAGAAACAAACAGCTTTTGCTGAATTTGATTTTAAAGAAAGACTATTGGCGCCACTTAATGTCACCTTGAATAAATCATGTGTTTTCCTATGTAATTACTTTCATTTATAAAATCAAATAATACAACTCACAAGACTTATTAAGGTCATTTAATTTAAAAAAATTACCTGCTGATGGGGGAGGGGGGAGGCTGGGAAGGGATGGGAAGGGTAAACAAAGGAGGAGGCTGCAATGCTTGGTAAGAAATGTACGCATTAACCTGCCCATGCAATTGTAACCCCTCTGTACAGTATGTTCACAAATAAAATAAAATAAAATTTAAAAAAAAAATTACCTGCTGAAACAGTATGGATCTTTACCATACTATATTCTCAGAAAATTTTAATTCTATACAGATCAGAATATATGTATTAAATATATATTCTAAAATAAAACTAAAAATGTATATATAATATATGTAATCTATAACATTTAATTTATTTTTAAATTATTAATCACATTATCATTATCAGGTCCTATGAAATGATGGTATTCTTGGATTAATGAATTTGATTAATTCTTTGATAGCTATCCTGGGCTTTGATAGCTAGCCAGTAACTTTCTCATGTATGTCTGTAAGGAGAGGGTCACGCGTGAATGTGTTCAAGCACATTACACAGGTATATTGTGACGACCTCATAGCCTCATGTTCTTAAATGTTTTTTTCTTCCATGGCTAGTATTCTACCACTTGACCCATGATTTCTTGTGGGTTTATTAGAGAAGAGAGTCCCAATGTCACTTCAGCCTTGGATGAATTCAAACCATGAGCTTGAGGTCTCAGCTTTCTGAAAAGCTAAGTTTACCGGCGTGAGACACAAGCACCTTTCTTTCAATAGTCTTATAAAAGCGGAAGTCTGATGTATTTCTCCAAATAAACTCAGATTTGGATAAAGAAGCTATTCTACAATTATCAAAGACTTTCTGAACTTTCTGTTTTGTGACTGCCAAGGGATACCACAAGTAAAGACCATTCATAGATAGTTATTCAATAAAATAAAACTATAGAAGTAAAGTTTTCTTTATTTCTAAAAGTTCTCTTCATTTTAACCTTAGGTCAGCAGATGTCATATTGAAAGAAGTTATTTAAAGGGAACAGAACAATCTATTCATGTTGTATACTTTATTTGGAGCCTGTGGATTGGAGATTAAGTTCATAAAACTGCAAAATGAAAAGAAGAGCCAAAACACAAGTAGAAACATCTGCATATCGTAATAGACATTGCATTTCATTCTTCAATCTTTATATTTTTATCATTTTCCTCTGTAACTACCATACATCTGAAGCAATCTGTCTTGAAAAGGGGAGTAGAAACATTGCTATACTCACACTTTCTTCTGCTTGTAGTGTATTATTGATCAGCTGCTATTCCACAGTATTTTAGCACTCCAAAACTATGGCAGTCATAATCATGAAGGTTAGTATCGGATATAAAGGGACACTGTATAAAAACTCACTCCAAAACTGTTTCCAGGAACATATATCTTTTGGAGCAAGCACTTAACTCTATCTTATGTCAGTTGTAACCTTTTCTTCAGGGATCTAGGTTAAGTTCTAAAAGCTATGATGATAAAAACATAATCCCTACAATTCGGCCGAAGGATTCTGTTGGATTTTAGGTTTTAATTTTTCTGACTCCAGAACTGTGAAAATGCGGACACAGAATCATCGCCACTAACTATCAAGTCGGTGTGTCTAAACAACTACAGCCCACAAGACATGTTTTAGTTTGCCTTTATAAAATCTAAAGAAGGACAAACAACACCATCAGTAGTCTAGTGAATTATTTCACTTAGTCCAAACAGCCATCACCTTTTATGTAATTTGTATTCAGGATAAAGTAATTCAGATGGCGTGTTTTAATGCTGTAAAAGTCTGACTTGTTTTAAACTAATGGCCTAATGTTTTATTTGATTTTTGTTCTCTTTTGTTTAGAGTTTTAGGTGAGCCCAGGAAGGCCTGTGTGTATCCTAAAGTTTTAAAGGTTGCACGACTACGTGAACAATGTGTGTTCTTGAAAACACTTATATTTCACATGGCATTTCCTCATGTGTCAAGCTCAGTTCCAATGTGATTATTGTAACCCAAAAGGGGAAAATACTTTGCTGGTTATCACCCAGTGCTTAGCAAATCTTAAAAAACTTCATGCAACCAATCAGGACTCAGGCTTAGAGACAATTACCTATAGCAACTATAGTTATGGACAAATTTTATAACTTTCATTCTGGAACTAATTTGAATTTACTACTGTTTAATGTCATCTTTGGTGGAAAGCTCTATTTTTCTACTCTCATTCTCACTCCTTAGGCCAGCATATCTCTGCAGATCTCCCTGAGTTTTCCTTGCTCACTGTTACTTCCATCCTGATGAATGTTTTATTATATTTTACATTGTAAATTTCTAACAATTTAAAACATTTTAAGCAAATTTGTACATCTTAGGTTTCACTGAACATGTAGCAACAGAAAACTCATTGGATATCTACATCGTAATCACCCTATTCATACTAAGCTATGAGGTGGTGACTTATGTTTATAATCCTAGCTACTCAGGAGGCTGAGATCTGAAGGCCAGAGAAGTCCATGAGATTCATCTCCAGTTAACCAGCAAATAATTGGAGGGAAGTTGTGGCCCAAGTTTGTAGAGCACTGGTCTGCAGTGAAAAGCTTAAGGGAGAGTGCCCAGGCATTGAGTTATAAATACACACACACACACACACACACACACACACACACACACACACACACACTGTTCATCCTATAGAAAAATTTCACCTGGTAGTGCATTTGTTCTCTTTAATAAAATCGTTAATAGGCACCGAGCATTGGCACCTCTTGCCTGAAATCCTGCAACTGAAATGTGAGGAAGGCAGTCCAGGCAGGATAGTCTATGAGGTTCTTACCTTCAATTATTCGCCTAAAAACAAGAAGTGATTGACTACAAGCCTTGAGCAAAAAAGCTCAGGGGAAAAACAAAGGAGGAAGCAATGATGCTTGAGCCAATAGATGCATGAAGAAATGCTCAACCTCCTGAGCCATAAAAGAAGTGCAAATCAAAACAACATCGAGATACCAACTCACCCCAGTTAGAATGGCTATAATTAATAACTCTAATAACAACAGATGCTGGAGGGGATGTGGACAGAAGGGAACCTTACTGTATTGTTGGTAGGAGTGTAAACTTGTTCAACCACTTTGGAAAGCAGTATGGAGGTTCCTCAAAAGACTCCACATAGACCTCCCATATGACCCAGCAATCCCACTTTGCGGCATTTACCCGAATGATCACAAACAAGGTTATACTAAAGCTACCAACACAACTGTTTATTGCAGCATTATTTACCATAGCTAAGATATGGAACCAACCCAGATGCCCAGATGAATAGATCAAGAAAATGTGGTATATATACAAAATGGAATTCTATGCCTCCATCAGAAAGAATGACATTGCCCCATTTGTTAGGAAATGGAAAGATTTGGAAAAAAATATATCAAGTGAAGTAAACCAGGCCCAAAGAAACATGGGTCCCATGGTTTCCCTTATTTGCAATAACTAATATATCTCTGGGACAATCTGAAAAGGTCAGATAAGATGATGTTAAGTGAAATGAACCCCAAGATATGGACATAAGTGGCTTTTTCTTCCTTGCTATTGTTTTTATATTTATGAGGTGATTGTTTTGTTGCTTTGTATGTCCCTCCCCCATGGTATAACCTCTGTTTTCACTGTATTTGCTGTTGGTGTAATTTGGGGAAGGGAAGGGAAAAAACAAATTGTTTAAGTAGGGATACAAGTGGACCCATTGCAACAATGTACAAGACACTTTACAATTTAGGTGTGGGGGGCAGAGTTGTGGAGGTGGGAGGGAAGGGCTGGTAGGGGAAAAACAAAGAAGGAGGCAACAATGCTTGATAAGAAATGTACTCATTACCTTGCTCAAGTAACTGTTATCCCTTTGTATAGTATTTTCACAATAAAAAACTTATTTAAAAAAAAGCTCATGGATAGCACCCTAAGTTCAAGTCCAATGAGTTCCTTCCCCTTCCACAAAATTTATAATATGTCATCTGGATTTTTTAGTAGTTGGCCAGTTTTCTGAAAACTCTTTTAACTAATCTATCAAGAATATACTAATACCTACATTTAAAATTTATTATTCATTGGTTGAAAGAGCTTTCATCTCTTTGGAAATGAGCCCACAAGAGCACTTCTTAAGAGAAAGATAATGAATAAGTAGATTCTTTTTGTACTTGTAATTTCTGGCATGTCACTTGAATGATTGATCATATAAAGCTTTCATGATGCCAAGTCACAAAATACCACATCAATGAAGAAGATCTAAGCATAATAAATAGCCATTCGTTTCCAATCAGGGTATCAATTTGGTTAATTTTGTTGCAGCAAACATACACATTGCTAAACTATGTTCCATCCACCAAAACAATGATTTATGTACTGTACTTCTTGTGTCTCTAGGTAAGAAATTTGATTTGGTACCAATCTGACACTGGAAAGAACTTACAGAGCCAAGAAACAAGCGAGAAGCTGAGGAAAATGTTTTATTCAAATAGTAAGAGTGTGCTTGAAGTTGGAGAAAAGAATGCAATTGATTTAGATGCTTTTGTAGATTTAACATCCTAATATTAGCATTAAATCATCATTTTCTTGATAGATTTCCAATACCCCTACTGTTTAGGTGTGTGTTAAAACATTAACAATTTCGAAGGCAGCCCCTGAGATTTCCTAATTAGAAGTCTAACAGAAACACACACACACAAAGCTATTGTAGATGGTTACTACAATCCATCATTGTCAACTAAATATTTTCAAATAAATGAAAAGGCTTTATCTTTGTATTTGTTTATGTATTTCCCTTTTGTAAATAATCAATACATATTCATATGAGATTGTGTCCTATAGGTACTCTTGATGATGATGTTAATCAATGGGGATTATAACTGTTATTAGTGTTTTCCTATATGTACATTGCTGCTTAAAGATTTAAGGTTGATCATATATTATGGAATTATTGATGTGTGTTAAGTAGTAGCCATTAAAAGTACAAGTTATTTTGAACAAATAATACATAGAAAGCAATAACAAATTTTCATCATGGATTAGAGTATATATTTTAGCATTTTTGTTTTTAGTAAATATGTCTTTAAGTATTGGCACATTAGAGTATAGTTTTCTAAAATTCAAACTTTTACTCTACTTTGGAAAATCTATGCATGAGAGAGTTACCATAAGAGATGGTATCTACGGACTACCGTTATTCACCTAGTCCCTCTTCTGTATTTCAACACACATGTATTTGTTTTCTCACTTCACATGCTCATTACTCCTCAAAATAGGGATTGAATATTTCCTTTGCAAAGAACAAAACTGAAATAGTATTTTTTTTGTCAATCATAGGGCTTGAACTGAGAGCCTGAGCATTGTCGCTGAGCTTTTTAGTTCAAGGCTAGCACTCTACTACTTTGAGCCACAGCATCACTTCCAGGGAAAACTGAAATGATAGAAGGGAATTTTGGTAAAAATAGTGCTTGTGACCAGAGCAGGTAGGTGTCCACTGCTTTGATCTCCTGCAGAAGAATCTTCCTGCAATGAGTTGAGAGAGCCAAAATCCTCCACCTGTTCAACCTTCTGGATTTGCCACAGAGCCCATGACAAGGCTTTGCTCTCCCTGTCTGGAGTGATTCAGCATGGAGAGTTTTAGTGAGTTGAGCCATCCCAACTCCAGACTCATCTGCTGTTCCTGGTTGTTTCTGTCCTGCAACCGCCTGGCAAGTCTCACTGAGATGCTCTGACCCGCACCCTAGTCAGGTGCTCTTCCTACTCAACCTTCTCCTGCACGTGCCAGATCCACATTGCAGTCCTTGGTTCTGCTCTTTCTTTCCTCAGTCCTACAAAAAAAAAAAAAGATTTTTCTCAAATAAATATTTGCAAAGCCAACCGTGTGCTTGTATCTGCTGCCTGGAAGACTTGAGATGATACAATGGTTTAATTATTTTTCATTGATTATTAAAAATAGGCTCACACTGGTGGAATTAATGGTAATTGAGACATGGGATCTGGCTAAATCATTAAACACATTCTTTGTTTTGTATCAGTACTCGGCAGTCAGAAGTGAAGAAACATTGCCAACCAACATAATTATAGGGAACAGATAGAAATATTGGACAAAATTTGAAGAAAACAGTTATTGTGCTTATCAAAATTATTTAAAAATAAAGGATTTTATGAAGACAGAAACAGAAAGAAAAGGAAATAAATTCAACATTCTGAATATTTTTTCCAACAGAAGCATTTTTATTTGTGTAGACAGAAAGGAACAATGTAGTAGAAGGGTTAGAATATACTCATAAGTGAGCCATTCAAATTTAAAGCTAAATACTACTTTTAAAAATAGTCTAAAGATCAATCTTTTTTTTTGGATGTGTGAACATTGTGTTACTTTGGGCAAGCTACTTGATGCAGCTCAGTTTTCTTACAGCAAAAAAGATTTTAAGAACATACTACTTCCTACATATTCTTAGAGAATTTATTGAGTTATTTTAATGCCATGCAAAGGCTGACAATGCAGACTATCCATGAAGAATTGACTCTAAATTATCTTAAAAAAAGAAGAAAATTTATACATCCTTACCCAACATTATCAAGAAGAATCTATTTTATTGAGTCTATATCACTGATTGTAAATACATAATAAATATTTCTGTCAAGAAGTTCACCCAGAATGTATTATCAATATTTTGTTCTCAATAGAGAGTAAAAAATATAGCCAGGCACAAGAGATTCACATTGTAATCCTGACTATTCAGGAGAGTGAGAAGTGAAGGATCATGGTTTGAAGTCATCCAGATCAGAAATATCTGTGAGATCCTAATGGCAAGATAACTAGCAAAGAGTAGGTTGGAAAGTTTGGTTCAAGTGGAGAGCACCAAGTCGAGCAAGCAAGCCAAGAAAACACAAGTTCCTAGGCTAAATCTGTATCCTTAAGTGTCTACCAGAATTTTAACAAGTCATGTAACAAAAATAAATAAATAAAAGACAACCTCTCCCATCTCAAATGACTTATTTGTGAGTTTGAGTGTGCAATTTTCACAACACAGCCAGCTGAGGTTTTATTTTAATAAATTTGCTATTCAGTTTGTAATTAGAACTTTCTGGAAAAATATTTAGCCTTCTCAGTTTGGCACACTATATAGAGTGGTTTTGCATAAAGTTTAGTAACATCCAGGTTAAAATGTCTATAATGCCTTTCTGACTTTATGGCTTTTTCTACTGAGACATTTTTATTACAGATTCATGTTGCTAATGCGTGATTTCTTCAAAGTGTGCCAATTGAATAGCAGTGGAACAGAAGGTAGGTGGCATTTTTTCAGTCTTTGTATGTCATAAAATATTCATCATGTATTTTTTGCAATTATCCTAGCATGTCAATATTAATATCTCCATTACACAAATGATATATAAAGAAATTACATAATTAAAAATTCAAAAATGTCTCAACTATTAAACTTTAACGAGCAATTGTGGTGTTTGGTCTATGGTCTACTATGCTAAGCCTCACTTGTTGAGCAAAGATGTTGGACTGAAGTAAATGCTTTTTCCATGATAAAAAGGAAATTTTTGTGCCATTATTAATTGTTTGATCATTTTCAGGGCAGATGGTCCAATTAATTTTGAAGCAAATTTTCTAAATATTTGCAGATTTTTCAGAAATCATAGATTAGTTCTATCTAAATGCTATCTGGTCATCTGGTTATTATTTTTTACCCTGTTGGCAATGACTTTCTAGCCTGCTGGATCCATTTGTACTTCAAATCACTCAGGCCCTTAATAGGTTATAAATGTTTACACTGGGACCAAAATGGAGATGAAAACGATTTTTGAAGAAAAACATCAGTTTGTAGAGCAGCTCTGGATAATACCCAGTAATGTTGGCTGTATTTTTTATTGTTAATTTCACTCTGTCTGTATTCATAACCAAGTCCTCACACAGCCTTGCTTTCTTACACAAGTCTAGTCATTTGCAACTTCCTTTGTTACCAAGTGTGTTTGTAGGAGAAATAAAAAATGATTTAAACATATAGAATTACCTATAGATGGGTACAGGTTGTCCACACCTCTTTCTGTCTTTGCCTTGGGTCGTTGAATCTCACATTTATTCTCAGCACAGTTATAAAGAGTTTGCTTTGGTTAACAGGAAAATGGCAAATATGCAGAAGCAGAGACTTAAATGGTGCTTTCATTGAGACTTGTCTCTTCCTGATGCTATTGAAATTTGCTTCCCTGAACAGTTCTACTCTTGGTGAAAACCAGCCATCTTATTAACCTTATTATCCTGGCTACTATGCCAGGCATAAGAACAAGATCATCAGAAGTCAGTATGGTCTGGATTACCTGGAACCTGACTAGTATAGCTAACTTTAACTTAACATGGCCTACATCAGCAGAACTGCCCAGTCCACATAGCAGTGCATGGGAAATAATAAGAGGTGCTTATTTCAAGTAGCTGGATTTTGACATAGTTCATTAACATAGCAGTAGCTAATGGACAGTTTGAGTAGCCAATCCTAAGAAGTTTGAAACTGATTTCAAAAGCTAAAGCAAACTTTTACAAAAATGTATTTGAATAGTGCCATTTGAGGACTTTATGTATTTTTTTTCTTTCGTATCTTGGTAAGAAAAGTATTGTAACTCTAGATACTGTAACTATTTTGTTAGCAGTTATGTAAACTCTATATATTGTAAGTATTTTGTTTGCAGTTATGTAAAGCAAGAATGTAATTTTAAAATTAAGTGCCATCAATGGTCAATATGCTAATGACCTTGAATAGTTAAACCAAAAACATTCATTATGATTTTGGTATTTCTTTTTTCTATTCTATTTATTTATTTAGTTGTTAGTTTTATGAAACATGATCACACTGTTTAGTTTAGATAGCAATTAAATCTGAGATTTTTTTTCCTGTTTCAGCTTCTCAGTACTTGGATTACGGATATATTGTTATTGGACTCAGTTAAATTTCCTCATCCAATAAAGCATTTAAATGTTGCTGGAATTTTTAGCAAGTTTAAAACATTTCTTAAAAATATGTTCAACATTTCATTAAATATTCTACACTACTGGAAAATATTTAGTACAGGTAGAAAGAACAGATTTGGCTTTAATTTGGTAGATAATATGTCCTGATTTTGACCCTTTTTATTTGTCCATTTTCACGAAATCTACCTGGTTCAAATGGACATGAGATGTTCTTCACTGAAAAAGTTGAGTATAATGAATGGTCCCCTTTCTCTTATGTTGTGTGATGCATTTATCAAAGTCTTTCTAATGATAAAGGAACGATCGTTTTTGTTGAATATATACTTTTGAATATTTCATTGAACATTTATAGGTTCCTATAAATTAAGAAAATAAGATTATCAAGACAAGTAGGAGCCTCTAAAAGTAATTTTTATTGGGTAGCAGAAAAATAATAATAATGACATTTATTTATTTATTTTGTCTTGTTTGTTTGTTTGGAAGCACAGTTCCACCATTTAAACTTGTCTTAAATCTGCAATCGTTCAGTATCAACGTCTGAGTGCTGGAATTACAACCCTGTGTCAGGGTAATATTTTATTAGTAGTTAGATTTTAATATTTTTTTCAAAGTAAAGACTACTTGTAGAATTTAAGATATCTGATCAGCTAGTGTGTGTACATACCATGCAATATAAATAGATTTCTTAGCAAAGTATTAATGAAATTTTAAGTTCCTATCAAATATAAAACCAATTACAAAATATTTTTCTAAGTATTTAGATTTGTAAGAGGTTTGGTAATGTCTTCATTTGAAAAATTTTTACTTATCTGTCATTTTTCAGCTAATGAGGCAATAAGTACAATGAGTACAATGTTCAGGACAGAGGAACAAAATTTTTAAAGGATTGAATCAATTAGCTCAATTTCAATTTTGAGAAATATTTAGTAACTTAAAATGAGATCCTAAAGGCCTTTGACAATTAAAATATAACTTTTATTATTCTCCAACTTATAAATATTATAAAATTAATTTTCATTTTTATCACTTAACAAAAAGATACTATAGATAATAGCATATTTTTCTACTGTTATTTGTCCTAAAGAGTCAATTCGCAAAAAACACAATGATTTTGTAAGTCTTTGAAATGTTCACACAGTAAAAATATATTAATTAATTAATTTAGCTCTCTTTCAAAATATTTGATAATTTCCATATCAATTTTGTCTGTCTTTTGGTAACAAATTAGCTTTTTTGTTTCAGTACAGATAAAATATAGATGAAATGTATATGAAAAAATATGACCTAAATAAGCATAATCTTACTCTGTGTAGTCTAAGATATTTGCATAAATTAAAAATTTACAAAATATAGACATTTTGTAATATAGCCATTTGAAATTCTCTTAAATCATTAGTCATATCAAGGCAATATTCACAGACCTAGATTACAATCATTTATTAAAATACACAGATTATTATATTTATGGATATTCTGTCAAATTTAGACTCATGCAAACTCACAATGTTCATGGATGCACTCCAGTGCCTTATAGATCAAAAGCAAATTCACTTCTACATCTATTTTATGCTACTGAATCTTTGTGAACAATTTGAGTTGCATTTATTTTTGCAAAATAATGTTTTGTTTCATATAAAAATAGCATTGAGGGGCTGGGAAGGTGGCTCAGTGGTAGAGCACTTGCCTTGCATGCCTGAGGCCCTGGGTTCGATTCCCCAGCACCACATAAGCAAAAAGATAAAAGCCGGAAGTGGTGCTGTAGCTCAAGTGGTAGAGCGCTAGCCTTGAGCTGAAGAGCTAAGGGACAGCGCCCAAGCCCAGAGTTCAGGCCCCATGACCAGACCCAAAAAAAAAAAAATAGCATTGATACCACACAACTTCATTAGAACTATTCAATAATCTGATCCAGTATGCTGAAAAAAATCTTAGGCAAGAGAACATCTGTTTTACTGAAAAGTAAGAAAAGTAACAGTTTAAAACCTATGTTGTATTTTGTTCAGTTTTTCTCTATCTTTGTGTTGATTGTTCTCAGTTGATCATTATTTCTCTGGTTCTGTGCATTCTTCACTTTGTAATAGCTTCTCTTACCCTAGAGAGAAAAGTCAGAACATTTCTACATTTCTCACTCCATTTTTCCGTAGTAGGAATAATCAATAATCCTCCCCCAATTGTTGCCCCCAATTGTTGTCGTTCATTGGATCACATAAATTTAATGTTGTTTTTAAAATTTATAAGCACAACCAGCACAATCAAAATTTATTGCTAATAAAACAGGTAAGTCAATTCAGTTTAATCCAATGAATATTTATGGAAGAACAACACTGGGTAAAGTATTCTCTTATCAGGTTCTGACTCTACAAAAATTTCTGTGATGCTTTTAAAACTCCTGTCTCAAGTAAGGAAGATCATTTTCACATTTACTTTTAAATGTGAAGTTGAAACACTTGAATTTTAGATGACGACTCGAATCTCAATGAATCTTGAGGAAAGTGGTTTGTCTTTAAAAATAGTTTGACAAAAACATTTTGTACTGACACATCTCAAAAGTGTTAAAAAGCAGAGTCTCAGTACAAGATAATGTGGATACACCAATAAAAATGCTCTGAACTATCAGCACTGGGCTCTTTGAGTTAAAGGCAAATGTCACCACTCTTTCTGAATTTTGACATAAGCACTCAGATGCACACATCCTAAACTCATGTTCTTTTGGATGGAAACAATTGTTTTACTGTCAAAATATTTCAAAAAGGTTCAGCGTTTACTTTCCAGGGAAGTCGGAATCTTGACCTTGGGCTATCAGTTCCTAGACAGTTTTGCTACAAGGCTGGCAAAATAAATTTCTCTGTAATATCCACCAAGTTGCACAATTTAAGACATCCCCTGCATTTTAGTAGCTATTGAAAAAAAATTAACTCAGCAACATTGAGCACACATCCAAGAATGATCAAATGCTTGCTTTGTAAAATATTCATTCTAACCATAAAAAACCCAAACAGCAATTTCACATTTCATTAAGAAACACAAGAGAGAGGGTGAAAAAGAAGTCAATGGTATTAATAAGACCTAGAGTCAGAAACCTTCACATTTAATCAAAGAAAAAATTACCAATTGATTTGCCAATAACATAATCTACTTCAGATTCCATGTATATAATTTTATAAAATTTCAAAAAACAGCTTACTAAGTCCTCTGCTTTAACGATTTTTATGAAACATTCCATTATACTTTCTGATTTTATCTGCATCAGAAAAGCCTATTTTGATTTGGATGTTTATCTTTAGCAGAAAATCCACATATACACAACAAAACAAATACATGAATAAAAAGAGACCAACATACAAGACATAATAAAAAATTTCACAATATTCAGTTACTGTTTATTTTTACACATTTGTGATATCATGTATATTATCCTATTTATTAAGTATATAATTATTATCTAAACTCAAAATATTAAAGGTATTATTAAAGTCTACCATTTACTGAAATTTATACTTGCAGTGAAAGTTCGGATGTTTTACATAGGTTTTTTCCATTTGTTTGTTTGTTTACTGTATAGAGAAACAAGAATATGAGTCAGAAATATTCCCAGTCTATAATAAAAAGCGAGAACAGCTAAATACTACAGCAGCTGACCCAAGAAAAATAGCTCAGGGAGAAGAGCAAAAGCCAAAGGCAAGAAGGAAAGAGGAGTCACTCACATCAGGATTTAAACAGTTGGCCAGACTCCAGCAAGTACAAATTGCAGAAAATCCTGCTCCCTGAGGAGCATGTGTATGGTACCCTTCCTTCACATCACAGCACTGGGGCAAGTGGATCATCCATGTCTTGTAGATATAAAGATCCTTATCTGGAAGGACTATACAGTCTATAAGAAGCCTGGAAAAGCAACATTAGACTCTACAAGACATTAATAGCTTAACATTCCAGATGCTTCTAGACTCTTTTGAGTCTAATGCCAACTCACAAGATCAGCAATAGGTATAATGATTGTCCTGAAAGAACATGTAGAGTGGTTTTCCCCTTTTATTAACACTATTTAATTTTCTAATATATTTATTTTATTGATGAGCCCATATTGCTGCATTATTGATAACTAATGGCTACCTTTGCTTTGAGGTTTAGCCTTTGTACATTCTGTAGGATTTGACACTGTATGATAACCTCCAGCCCAGCATTATAGAACAGTTTTATACAGAATAGTTTTCAGGACCCAAAATTATCCTGTGATGAACCATATTTATTACTCTCTCTCTCTCGCTTTCTCTCTCTCTCGCTCTCTCTTTCTCTCTCTCTCTCTCTTGCACTCTCTCACACTCTCTTGCTTGCTCTCCCTTTCTATCTCTATGTCTATCTCTTCTCCAATTCCCAAAAACCACTGGTCTTATTATGGTGTCCATATTTTTGCCTTTTAAAATGTGAAATAACTGGACTCATCTTGTAAGTATCCTTTTCAGTCTAGCTTCTTTCACTCAGTATCACGCATTTACCTTTCCTTTGTCATCAATTCACCTTTGAGGAAAGGACATTTTGGATAGTTTGGTTACTTTTAAGGAATTTTGGAAATGTCTGGAAAGGAACTTTCTGGATAAAATGTTAAGGCTAAATTTACCTTTGTAAGAAGCTACAATACTGTTCTCAGTGGTGGCTCATTATAACCCTCAATAAATGAGAGATTCTTGGCTTCAACAATTGGGCATGTAAGCATTTGGGGATTTAGCCATTTGGTTCTTTCCCAGTTTGGGCTGGTTCTTGTTTCATTCCTTATCACTTCATTTCTGTTAGAGAAACTTTCCATTTACTCTTCACTCCTGACTACTGTTTTCACTGGATAAAAATATTTTCAAGAAAATAGCTCTGTTATTTCAGTGCTTATAAACTCTATGATACTTTGTTCTAGTAACCATGGTTCTGATGAAAAACATTCTGTGTTTCAAATTATGATCTTGTATAGAAATGATACCATTTTATTTTAACTTCTTTTTGTTTATTTGTTTTACTATCTTTAGTTTTTAGAAGATTAACTATGATGTGTCTTGGTCCTGATTTTTTATTTTAATTTTATTGTCAGGCTAATGTACAGAGGGGTTACTGTTATATAAGTAAGGTAGTGTATCCATTTCTTGTCAAACTATACCCCCTCTCCCATCACTCTCCTCTGTCCCTCCCCTCCTTCCTCCCACCAAGTTGTACAGTTGTATCTCTGTTGCATTTGTTTCCCCTTTGTTCTTTTGTCTCACCATTTTGTTATTCCCCTTCTCTTCTCCAATTCAAATACACATATTGTGTATGTGTTTATACTCTCTGGAGTTTAGCCAAGGAATATTTAGGTTTATTTCTTTTGATAAATTTAGGAAGATTTAGTCATTATTTCTGTGTCTACAAATACTTTTTGTGCCTCATTGTCTTTCTTCTTTCCTTTTCAGACCTAATCTCATATGGGTTAGATTCTTAAAGTCTTTTTTAAAAATTCTATCCACTTTCTCTCTCTGTGGTTAAAATCAAGCAATTTCAATAGTTCTCTCTTCCTGTTTATTGACTGCATGCTGCCATTGTCTTGTTTATTCCACATACTGAGCTTTATTTTTAGTTCTAAAATGTCCATTTGTTTCTTTCCTAAGATTTTATATGTTTGTGAGACCATTTCAAGCTTCTATCAGCTTTTAAAAATAATTTCTTCTTGAATCAATTTGAGTACTTCAGAATCTTTATCACAGAATCCTAACACCTCTGTCTTTACAAGATTATCTTCTAGTGACAGTCTCTTCCTAGTTTGAGATATTCTCATTTCTCAAAATGTTGACTCTTTTTTTTTCATTTCAAACTGAATCCTGAATATTTGAGCACTTATTGTAAGGCTCCAATGTATATTTTCACTGGCTACAACTAACATTTCTCTACACCAGACTACAAGAGGTTTTACTTTGTTATGTCTTAAAGCAGACAGGAGCTGAGAATTTCCACTGAGCCTCCATTGGAACTAAACTTCAATAATCTCAGTGAATCCAAGGTAGGACAGAGAGCCCAGGATGCTCTGGAGATCTCCTGTGACACATCCCTCTGTAGAAGAGGAGTACTTTATTAATTCTCCCTTGGGGTCTGATGAGAGAGATGGTAATGGAACTCTCTTTTACTGGCTGAGGATACAAGTCTTCACTCCCAAGCTTTGTCTGAATCCACAGCATCAAGGAAAAGGATGGGCAAGATTTCATTGTTACTGCTAACTAGAGATGAGCTAACAGACTACTAGAAAATAGTTGGAGCCTCACTCCCATCTGGAGGAAATGTGTGTCCACACTAATACACCTCATATCTCACTCCAACAGAGATGGAAACAAAGCCTGACATGGAGACAAAGTTGGCGTCTTGCACTCATCTTTCAACTTTTCTTTTCTTTTTTTAAAATTAAGTTTTTTATTGTGAAAAAATGTACAGACTGGTTACAGTTCCATGAGCAAGGTAATGAGAACATTTCTTATTCAGCATTATTGCCTCCTCCTTTGTTTTCCCCTACCATCCCTTCCCTCCCACCTCCTCAGCTCCACCCCTCCACCGCCACCCTACCCCCACCCTCACCCCCAACCCCCCACCCCTCCCACTCCGACCATTTTTCCACATAGCGTCTTGTACATCTCATTGCTGCAATGGGTTCACTGTATCCCTATTTAAACAATGTTTTTTCCCTTCCTCCCCCCAAATTATACCAACATCAAATACAGTGAAAACGGGTTATACCATGGGGGAGAGACATACAAAGCAACAAAAAAAAAATCACATGGTACCTTATAAATACGTTAGAAACAATAGCAAGGAAGGAAAAACCACTTGTGTCCCTATCTTGGGGTTCATGTTGCTTAACATCATCTTATCTGGCCTTTTCTGTTTGTCTCAGACATATACTAGTTATTGCAAATAAGGGAAACCATGGGACCTATGTTTCTTTAGGCCTGGCTTACTTCACTTAATAGAATTTTTTCCAAGTCTTTCCATTTCCTAACAAATGGGGCAATGCCATTCTTTCTGATGGAGGCATAGAATTGCATTGTATATATATCATATTTTCTTGATCCATTCATCTACTGAGGGACATCTGGGTTGGCTCCATATCTTTGCTATGGTGAATAATGCTTTTCTTTTTTTTCTTTCCTTCTGTCTTTCTTTCCTTCTTTCCTTCTGTCTTTCTTTCCTTCTTTCCTTCTGTCTTTCTTTCCTTCTTTCTTTCTTTCTTTCTTTCTTTCTTTCTTTCTTTCTTTCTTTCTTTCTTTCTTTCTTTCTTTCTTTCTTTCTTTCTTTCTTTCTTTCTTT
>NW_012267338.1:4606378-4641222 GCF_000151885.1 Dipodomys ordii
TTCTTTCTTTCTTTCTTTCTTTCTTTCTTTCTTTCTTTCTTTCTTTCTTTCTTTCTTTCTTTCTTTCTTTCTTTCTTTCTTTCTTCTTTCTTTTTGTTGTTGTTGGTTGTGGGGCTTGAATTCTAGTCCTGGGTGCTGTCCCTCAGCTCTTCAGCTCAAGGCTAGCACTCTACCACTTCAGCCACAGTGCCACTTCTGGTTTTCTGAGTGATTTATTGGAGATAAAAGTCTCACAGACTTTTCCTCCCAGGCTGGCTTTGAACTGTGATCCTCAGATCTCAGCCTCCTGAATAGCTAGGATTACAGGCAGGAGCCACCATTACCGGGCTATCTTTCAACTTTTCTTGACATTTTGGGTATATGTTTCTGTGGTAGTTTTTGGCTACAATGGAATGAATGATTTTTCTGTTTTGTTAGATTTTTTTTGCCCAGAAAAACAGCTCTGTGTTGGAGGCTTTCATTTTAAAATGCTATATAAAGGGAAGAAAATAATAAAATAGGATCTGTGTCTATTGATGGTTTTGTATTGTCAACCTTTTTATTCAATCTGGAAGGACAAGTGGCAGAAACATAAGAGAAAGCAGGAACTCTCATTATATTATCTGTTGGCATTTGAGCTCCTGAAGTCTGCCTTCTTCCCTACTTCTCTTCTCAGGGACATCTTCATTCATGGTTTTCTTTCTTTTTTTTCTGGATAGTGTCTCATAATAAATTTGCCTGGGCTGGCCTTGAACCATGATCCTCCTACTTCTGCATTCAGAGTAGCTAGATCTACAGCAAGGATGACCAAGCCTAAAGATTGAATTTGAGCTGTCTATGCTTCCCAAATAGTGTGCTCTACTAGGCCTGATCCTCTCAGTTTTCTTATTTTTGATTTATATTTAACGTTGAAGGTTTCTATTTGTGCTTACCTCTCACAAGAAAGTTTTTGTAGACCCTAGTGGTGAAAAATAGCCACAAAACCACTCTGGAAAGCAGTATAGAGGTTCCTCAAAAGTCTAAACACAGAGCTACCCTATAACTCAGCAATCTTAATCCTGCACACTTACTCAATAAAAAAACAACAAGGCCTCACTAAAGCGACAAACACAACCATGTTCTTTGTTGCATTGTTTACCATGGGTAAGATGTAAAATTAACCTAGATGCTCCCCTCAGTGGACAAATGGATGAAGAAAATATGGTATATATATATATATGTATACCATATTTTATACCATATATATATACCATATATATATATATATGCACAATGGAATTCTACTCATCCATCAACATTAATAATATTTTACCATTTGTAAGGAAATGAAAAAATGTAGAAAAATCATATTAAGTGAAGTAACTAGCGCCAGAGAAATATAGGTTGCATAGTTTCCTCATTTGTGGTAGCAAGAATGTGCCTATAAATCTACAAGTAAACTTACTGATATATATGTGTATATATATGAAACTTACTGATATATATATATATGTATGTATATATGTACACATACACACATACACGCACTGGGGCATGATGAATTATATATTCTTTAAACATTCACAAACTGAGGCCAAAGGAGTGAATGACAAAGGCTCAGTAGCTCTGTGAATGTGATCTTTTAAAACAATATTTTATGAAATGAACTCCAAGAAAAGGAAACAGGAGACTTTTTTAGTTGCTATCTTGCTGTTTTTCTTTTTCTTTTCTTTTCTTGTTTGTTTGCTTGTATTTTGGAGGGTAAGAAGGGCACAGAAAATGTGAAACAAAGGGCAAACAAATACAACAAATTACAACACTGGTACTCACTAGTATAAAGTGAACTGTGCATCTTGTAGGTAGGGATGGGAGGGAAAAACTGGGAGAGAGCAAGAAACGGGGCATGATTCAAATAAAATTGTACTTATTATATGACTCATGTAATTGTAATGTCCTGCACATTAGCTCTACAATGATAATAAAAGAGTAAAAAATTAATAAAACCACAACTTTAAAATATAACATTATTATAAATCAGATTACTTCTACTTCACACAATAGATCTAATTGAGATATTTTAGTTTAACATACCTAATTAAGCTAACAGCAACATGGATCAACAAGCTTATCATGTTATTTTTAAAAGGGGAATAATTACTATGTTTTAATCTGTCATACTATCATCGTAGTAGCATATAATACATTAACTCTATAGATAGATACCTAAATAGATTGATAGATGGATAGATGGGTAGATCAAAGATAGATAGATAGATAAATTATAGGTAGACAATACAGATAGAGACGATTAGATAGATTATTGGTAGATGTAAGCTTTTTATTTAAAATTATTTCTTTAACTAAATACAACAAATTTGAAAACCTCGACATAATAGTAACTATCTTTTCCCTCACTGTCCTTACCCCACTCCCAACCCCAGGATGCAGTCTACATTTTTAATCCTCTTGCATAAAATGAAAAATTTAATCCATATGATAAATATTCGCTGATCATACACTTTCAATCTACTTCCTATTTATAAACTTTAATGTTTTGTGGAGATTAAATCACACTCTGGTATTAACAGTAAAAAATTATACTATAAATAACCTAAACAACATAAATTTCTGCAAGCATTTATTTATAGTAATTTTTCTACTCAGAGCACATTCACAGTATTCAGAAATATTAATGGTATAAAACCCTAGTTGAGAACCAGATCATAAATATTTTTAGTTCAAGAAGGGAACTAATATAACATTGAGACTGATGTTTGAATGTTATGATTGAACATATTGAGGAAAGAGTAATGGAAGTATAAAGTAATTAAGTTAAATCTCTAGCACATTCTGCTCATGGAGTGATATTAGTTACCAACTGTATTATCAGAACATAACACATTTGCAGTAACACCAGCACAGTGTTTGTGATGAAATCCATACTGTGACTGCTTATGCCCAACACGATTAGAAAGTAAAATGGAGCTTAAAAAATAAACCTTTATTTGGTATCATGAAGATATTGGTTTTAGCAAATTTTCACAACCTGTATATATATACTTTTTTGAGCTATTGTTTATGCATCTTACATTGGCTATCATATTAAATGCTTTACTATGTGCTACCTTGTCAAACATTTTAATTAACTTTCAAAATCTGTTCCTTGAATAAGTATATTTATAACTTAAGTTCTAAGAAATTAATACAGCCAATGCATTCGTGTGCTTACTATACCTTAACACATATTCCCCAGAAAATATATTAAATTGTCTTGACAAAGTAATGCAAAAATGCCAACCAGAAGATTAATTGATATCATTTTAACCTTTTTATATAAATATATGTAAGATTGGATAAGGAAATCATCTTGCAAATTTGATTAATTATGCTAATTATTTTTACATGTACCTATGAATATCAAAAATAATACATGAATATCAAATCCTCATTGTTATGTGTTAGGCATTAGAGTTTTCTGAATACATTGGGTAATATTTTAATGCATATTTTAGCTAATTTTTGCATTCTTATTTAAAAGGCTAAAGGAGGTAGAATTCCTTTTCAGCATCATAACATTTGTCTCTGCTTGCAATTTGTATCTATCTTAATCCCCAGTTTTAAAATGTACTTGCTTTTCTCCGGTCCATCCAAAATATACACAACTACAAAGGAATAACATATATTAAAATGTGTATATCTATATCATATATTCATGGCATTCAAAATGTGAATAGTTCTTCCTCTGGCAGATGTACTTTGAGAAAAGAGTTCAGATACTGCATTTGTTCTAAGTATTAATGCCTACATGAACTTGAACACATTTTTCTAGATACTCTTTGAAAACTAATACTAAAACTGAGAGTCAGTGATGCTTAAAGAGATGACTTGAATGATGGTGTCTGAAAATGTTTCATAACATTCTATTAAACTAAATTTTATTGAGTATACTTAGATGGCAATCATTAGGATAAATACTGAGGATGAAAAATGCATTCAATCTTCATATAAATACTGTGGGAATGACACTACAACTATTATTAAATGTGAATGGAAAATTGATACATGATTAATTGGTATAAACATTAGCATAAGACAAACTAAGCAATTTACTTGGATTGCATAATTAAAAAGTGGTAGATTTCTTGTTTGAAAGCAAGTAGTAAGAATACAAATTTGAACTACAATCTGTAGCTCTTTAGTTAAAACTAAGTTGGATGCTACCTAGTTTGGTGACTAAGAGATTAATTGCTATTAAGCAGAAATGAGATATTAATCAAGTTGTGGCTACTTGTGGACAATACTGAAAACTTTGGCTTCAGAAAGAATCTTTACTTTCTAATGTTTGTCTTTCAAACTATATTAACCTCATAAGTAGAAAGCTTGTGCCGTGTTAGTAGGAGAGTTTATTTTAGCAACAATGGATCCATGCAGAATGAATTCAGCAAGGAAAAGTATGATTACTTTCACCAATTTATTCATTGCCAGAAGCATCCTTGGTATCATGTAAACCTGTTGTTAAACAATACATATACTGTGCAGTTTTGTCTTCTTCAAAGAAATGTCTGTGTATCTCTGATGCATTAAAAGTTCACCTTTTACATTTGTTCGTAAATCTTTTGCAACAGATGCTTAAGCTTACTTTTCATTGAAATGTTTATACTCTCACAGAAGGGAATATTTTGCAATAAAAAAGAACACAGGAATGCAGCTACTTGCATATAGATATACTACTATTTACATATCTACATAATATTAAGAATTTCTCTGTGACTAATACTGTGGTGTTCATCTGACAATTTATTGTTTGTCTGTTTGTTTTATTCCTTAAGAGTTTAGCTTTCTGAGCTGTCCGTACATGCTGGCTATGTGAGTGTCCCTTCTCAGAAGTATAGCTGGAAAAGATCTTTTCTCAATCTGTAGACTATTTTTTTTCAATCCAGTAAGTAACTCCTTTCCATGAAGTTTTTTATGTTTTGGTTTTTGTTTGTTTAATTTGATGCAAACCCAATTGTCAATCCTTGCTCCAACTGGCAGATCTATTGGCATTCTACTCAGGAAGTCATTAAAATGCCAATGGTGTTTTCACTATTATTTTATGTTCAAGCTTTCAGGTCCTTGATGTACTTGAATTGTTATTGTACAAGGTGAGTGGTAGTGAGCCTCATTTCAGTGTTTTACATGTAGTGTCCTGCATTCACTGACTTGACTTTACACTCACATAGCCTTGAATATATGTCTGCTTCAAATACCATAGTTCTTGCTTTGATCACTAGCATGTCATCTGCCCTTATTCATACATTGAATGCAAAAATAAAGAAGCAATGATGGGTTATTATGTTGTTGCTCTCTGGAAATTGGACTGAATATTTCTTACAGGGTGTAATTCCATCACAAACATTAACAACGATATAGATGCATTGTATCAACAACATTGACCATTTTTTTCCTTTCATTTTACGTTTCCTGGTTTTTTTTAAGAATCTGTAACTTTGGGTTTGCTTTAGATTCAAGCACTCTTCTCTCTTTCTCTTCAATTCCCTTTGTGTTCTTTGAGAATAGTATCCTCTGATGTGACTTCAGTACAGTCTTCCTGGTCTTTAACTCGAAAATCTGAATTTCTGAACATCCAGGTCATAGTATCAATGCCTGCATCACATTGAGTCACTTAGACTTGGAGTACTGTGGGCACCATGAAGACTTATTGGCCTGAAATATCTTCCTTTTATATCCCTAATTTTTGTACCAACCCCTTAACTGTTTTGCTCACTGACCTCACAGTTCATTCTGCCATATAAATCTTCCCCTAATTACAGAGGGGTGGATATTTCTCTATACCTCAAAGTGTGACTTTGGCCCCATAGCTTCAGGAACAGCTTTGGAGGCTGTCTCTCCTAGTTTATTTAGTATCCTATTTTCCATATATATTTCCCTAAGGGGCAGTCCTTTGCTATAACCATCCTAGTATTACTGATCAACCAGAGGTTGCCTCTGATTTTTGATTAGAGCATTAGAAACCAGAGATTTGCACTTATTGTCTCCACCTTTGCTTCTGCTCTGTTATGCCACAATTTCAGATTTATCCAGAGTACCACCTTTTACCTTAGATTTATTTCCTAAAGCAGACTCTTATTATGTAGCATCTGTTGCCATTTATTTCTATCAGGATAAAACCTCCTTATTGATTTGGTGAGATACCACTTCTGCCTGATAAGTCCCTGATAAAGAATACACTTACCAATCTCTAACCTTGATTATATAAAAACTAAATTCCTTAAATTATAAAGATCCTTTACGATCTTAAATCATGTTACTTGTATACTGCATTCTAATTCCAGTGTCAATTACCTCATTCAAACACATTTCAGTCTTCAGTATGTGTTTCCCATTGGGTGTCATCATTATGAATACATACATAAATCAGTCTAGGCATGCTTAGTTTGTGTGTTGTTACTTTGACAAACACCTGTCATTTGAAGTTTACATCATAGTCAAATTCAGTGGTTCTGAAAATAAAGAGGAAAGTTGTCTGGGCAAACTAGCAGTGCAATAAACAAGGCATTTGTTTCTAGAGAAGGTAACTGACATTTTCGTCTTGTGTTCACACCTCTTCCTTTCATACTGGTCACATTTAAATACTTACTCTTTTATTTTCTGATGTCACACTTACATTTAGCATTCTATAATTACATTACAAAAGCAACACAGTGTTAGCTATTATGAGAACATGCAATTTTAAACATCTTATATGTGTTTTATGTCCATAGACTATGATGTAATTTAAACCTAACCATTATAACTTTCTAAAACCTTCATTTTATGATATTATCTCTTCTACGTAGCTATCCGTCTGCAAAACACTGGTTAATTTCACCTCTGATTACTACTTTCCACATAGGAGGATCTTGGCCAAGGTTTTTTGTTAATGTGCTGATATCAGTTACAGGCAGAGCATATGTGTTGACCCCATCTAAATTATATTTTAAACAAGATATGCATAGATTATCTAGTATACTTATAAACAAACCTGGATGCACTGATTTATGGTTATATGACCAACTGGGAAAAAATGAGGCAAAATACATTTTTCTATCTGTTTAATGAATTAGAAACAGAGGAGATGTCAACATGTTTATCAACAACATTTCTGCCTACAGTCCATGAATTGAAAGACAAACTGTAATGTAAGGGGATAAAGACATACTTTTTAATATGTACTGTTAATAGATCTAGGCTTCTCCAGAAAGCAAACATCCACCTGCAGTTGATTCTATCTTGTGTCCTCGTGCCCTTGATGTCTTTAGCAAAGTTGGGTAACATATTTAATTTGGATGATGTATCATGAAAACTCAGCCTTTTTATTGACCCAAGCTCACTGTGCATATGCAGTTTATTTCAAAATAAATTGAAAAAAACATTTCAATATTATAATCAAAGAAGAAAGAACATTCACTCTTTCTGCTACTACTGTAGGGGAAATATATCCATATATGTACACATATGATCCAATTGACCTTTAGTATTATTTAATGTAAAATGTTTTATATTGTTAGGACTCAAGTCATTAAAGGTACACTTTTAAAACTTAGTAATATTTGTACCAGTACATCGAATCAGGTATAGACTATCCTACAAGGATCCATATCTTTACTAAGGCTATAATTTTGCAAATAAAAAAATCTCCAACTCTGGAATTATTTCAAAACTGGGCAGTTACTAAGGGCAAGCCATAACTAGTCTCAACTCACTGTTTTTCTGTTGCACTTGGTTTAGTGTGTGAGCCACTCTTTGTTGCCTCCATCTCCTTTTAATAGAACACTCTGACATGTAGGATTCTAGAAATTTTGTGTCGTTTTGGGCTTAGGGCTAGCCTTGCTTCAGAGACAGGAGTATGGAGTTTTGATGCTATTTGAAGGAACTCTGGCTCATCTTAAATGATGCTTTGAAAATGAGAAGAAAGATCTCTCCTGTATTTGGAAGTGTTGCGGCAATAAGAGAAGGGGAAGAAAATCACTGCAGAATCCTGTTGGTTCCATTCAAAAAGGCAGTGTGCTATTTTATGGGCCATTTTTATTCTTTGACCTGCTTCCCTGGGGAGTTTCAAATAGAGGTTTGAACTGCATCGGGTTGCAGGGCTGAATATGTCAGGCATATGGATCCCTGAAGCACGATCTATATGTTGCAGCTTAATTTTTCTGGCTGGAGCCTGTTACAAATGAACAGAGATATTCACGGATGCTACTGACGAGTCAAGCGCCAAGATCACCAATATGTCTTCAGCGGCTGTCAAGTATTTCACCAGGTTGAACGTCAATGGGGAGGTCTCGGCAGAACTGATGCTCCTAACCTCACCAAATTTACAGATTCCGCTCTTCACTAATGTACCTGTTTTGATTTCTCTACGTAGGAACTGAGGCAAGCAAGTTTTAAACACATTTTGCCAAGCATTTGTAGGCAACAGGGAAGCCAGACGTTTTAATGTAAAAATATTCATAGTAATATAAGCAATAAGACTTGTGCATCTCCTGAGTATCCCTAATTATGTATTTTAATGTCATCAATTCTCTTGTATTCCCCTGAGTAGAACACACAAGTCCTGTGCTTTGTGTTGCTGAGCATTTGAAAGGAATAAGTAAGTAGAAACAACAGTTACGCAAAGATGCAAATATTCCATATGCAAAATTTATTGGTTAAGTGAATGTTCCTGCTCTATCCACGTGGCTTAGAGATGGAATAGTGAATTTAAAGTTGGATGTAAAAAACTTAAAAAGACTCAAATTTCTAGTAGCATTCTCTTCTCCTCTCCTACTAAAAGCAATTACTCTGGAAAGGGATGGGTACAATAGTCATAACAAATGACTATCACATACCAAATGATGTCCTTCTTGTAAAGACCAAAAAAATTACTATGCTTTGCCAAGCAAACAAACTTTAATTTTCCCCTACCAGAGGAGGCAACAATGCTTGATAAGAAATGTACTCATGGCCTTGCTCGCGCAACTGTAACCCCTCTGTACAGTATTTTCACAATAAAAAACCTACTAAAATAAAAAAAAAACTTTGAAATTTTTAAACAAGATAGTTTATATATATAAATGAATATAATCTCATGGATAATTCACAATGGAAGATATCTCACAAGAGAAATGTAATTAATGACAACACTTTGATAGAATTCTTTTGACAGTTTCGATTAAAAAAAAATCTCACCCCCACAAAAAATAGAATAGTATGACTACCCAGAGTGCTTTCCTCAAAAACCCAGATATTAAAAAAATTAATGATGGTGACACTAATAATAATGATAGCAATAATGACATGGGCAAACATATGAGAAGGAACATAAAGAAAAACTGAATTTTTGAACAGGATCTGATATTGTCTGATTATTCTGCTCTTAGATAAAATGTCCATGGATCCTATTGAACTGTTACACATTATCTTATCCTATCTATTTTGCTCTTGAATTACTTAGAACCCATTTATGTGTCCATCATTTCTGAATATATATATATATATATATATATATATATAAATTCAACTCCACAAGCAAAATGTTCACATGGTTTCTAGTTGTCAAGTGTACTTGCAACAAGACCTAATGATTTCAGCTGATTCAAAAATTAATAGAAAGGAAGATATAAGGTAGCTTTGCAGAAAGGACAGAATAACATTACCAAGCCACTTGGATTAGTAAGTATTACTTCAGATAAAAAAACTACATTTTTAAAGAGTTTCCTGGTGTATAATTAGATGTATAGTGTGTAGTTCTAAGACACAAAACCAGGATCAGAGATTAGAAGTTATAGACCTGAGGATTTCAGCTAAATACTATTTCATATTTTTAATAAGTTTTTCAAAAATGGAATTACCTTGCCTGGAAAGATATAATGAAATGAGAATTTGTCCTAGATCTTATTCTCACATATAACATTCATTGCTCATATGATTTTCAGCAAATTATTTCTCTGTAATACAGTGCCTTTATTTATAGAATTAAAAAAACTATGAAACCAGTCATCATTTTAGTATTTTTCACATTTATGAACTAAATAAGTCTTTAGCACATGTTCTCTATAGTTATTAGAATTGTTGATTTTTCAAAATCCATCAGAGAAATGGCCAAATGGTCTCATCCATTGGAGCCAGTAAACGAACTCCAAAGATAGGGAAACAAAGAATACTTTTCTTAATTTGTTTTTTGTTGTTGTTGTTGACTCTATATTCTTCACCTTGTGTATAGTATATCTGTGCAAAGGTGGGGGAGGACACAGAATCAGGGGGAAAAGGGTGAAAAAGTGCATCAATGGACAACAGTAGCTGCACTGGACATTGATGATAGTGATCTATGCAACTTGTGGGTGAAGATGGGAGGGAGGGAATGGGAGAGAATGAGGGAATAGACGATACTCTATGAAAGGAAATGTACTTATTTCTGGATGTATGCAGTGGTAACCCTGCTGCATATAGCCTCTAAAGTAATGATGCATAAATTGAAAAAAAAGAAATTGAGAACGTTTCACTGTTTTTAAAAAAAGGGGAGGAATGTAACATCTTATGAACCAAATCGAGGCATGGATTTTCTTGGTTCCGCAAGTCTATCACTTCAATTTCGATCACAGCAATTTACATTTTTCTGCCTTTTGGGAGAAATATTCCAATTTTCCTGCCTTTTTATTTCTCTGAGTGTCTACTTCTGATTCACTGTTTCTATATTCTTGACCAAGGTTACCTTTGATTCTGACCATATCCAGCCATTGGTAGCAGTAGTGCTGAGAATCAGAACTCCATTTCTGTTCGATTTTTGTTGAGTAAAAGCTAGGATATGTATTCTCTGTCAGAAGACTGAGTGTGTGATTTGGTAGGGTTCAGATATGTTCCTGTTCTGCATAATAGATGACCTCCATCCAAATGTGGTTTCAACAGTTCCCTCATCCTTAGTGCTTTGAGTTAGAGTTACTTCCTTCTTCAAGAATTGGTATCCTTTTCACATTCTTCTAATAATGAGCTGTCTTTCTCATATGCCTTAACAAATAACATGTAGCAGAAAATTCCAGACTGCTTTTTGTAATATTTGACAGGTTCCACTCTTTTAATTACAATCATATATGTGTGTATTTAATTATAGGTGATATATATACACACATATATATACACACATATATATATATATACACATATATATGTGTGTGTGTATATATCTATATCTATATATCTCAGTCCTGCGGCTTGAACTCAGGGCTGGGGTGCTGTCCTAAGACTTCTTTTGCTCAAGGCTAACACTCTGTGAGGTCTAACTTTTTCTGAGTGGTTTACTAGAGATAAGAGTCTCATGGAATTTCCTGCCTCAGTTGGCTTGGAACAGTGATCCTCAAATCTCAGCCTCTTCAGTAGCTACCAGTGCCTGGGAATAATTCAATATTTAAGAGGTCTAATTTTCCAGCTAGTGAGAAAGATACCAAACCAGCCCAGATCATTCATCAGGCATAAAATGGAAACACCTTTTAGTCCTACATTCGTCCAAAGTTCCAGCTAACTACATCCTTGTGGGCTCTTGTCAACAAAGCATAGCTCTGAAATGAGGAACACAGGCAACCACTGTTGACTTTACCATCATAATATGGAAAGATAGACATGTATCAGTATAAATACCATTCACTTCTATTTTCTCCCAAAGTTTCTTAAATTACATATTCATGATTTCTATTAATCATTTTCATTTGCACTTGAATGCATTAATTAAATTCAGCAAATGCCTGTGAAATAAATGAAGGTACAATGCATTTTTGGTATGCATAGAAGTCATTTCTAAAATAACTCAAGAGACTTTGACTTGTTTTTTAGAAAAGAGAAAAAGATGTACTTCTGTAGCTTTCTTTTTAACCATTATAATTGGTAATTTTTTGTGAATTCATTGACAGAAAAATTAGATCTAAAACAATTTTATCTAACAAATGTTCACTTTGAAACATAAATAGTACTCTCCTTACAAAAATACCTTTACCCTTAATTCAGTATAAATATTAGTCATATCAGATGTCTCTGATGGACACAGATTCAACATAACAAAGTTCTCCACTCCACATGGGTCTGGGGCGTGGATAGTCTTCTTTGGTTGTCTGTTTCTAGTAATATTATTACCTACTTTTCCTGAGCTGTGACAGGCATACTTAACAAGACAGTTAATTTTTTTTAAGGTACTGGTTTCCCATGTGTAGTGTATTTCTTTTCTAATAAAATACTAGAATTTCATTACAGTATTTAATTCTTGATCTTGTTGATATGATGCACATTTCTGTGTGAAATGAGATCTTAGTTACAGGCCCTACTTCTGATCATAGGAACAGAAAGGCATTTTTCTGTGTAGAACTCCATGGTATTTCCATAGGGAGGCATTAGTCCTCTGAACTGTTTATTTGATTGTTTAGCCCTTAACCAGAAAACATCTGGCAACAACATAAACCCCTGTTGCAGCACTAAGCCTGAGAGTTTTCTTTTTGCTTGTTTGTTTTATTTTTGAATTCCTTTCCATTATGATTTTGAAAAATCATTAATTTCTCAGAAAAGGAAAGACAAAGCTGTTACTATTAGAAAAGCATAATTACACATTGAGAAATTTTTAAATACCAGCAACAGATCTCAAAATGAATATGGACACTTTCACACAGAATACCTTCATTTGGTTTAGTTTTCTATTTTGCAAAAATATCTTCAAACTCACTACTATATATAATTATTATGTATGATATATTATAATTATATCATATATACAATATAATTATAGATACATATAATTATTACAACCAGTCTATGAGATAGGATGAAATTCTCATTGGATTATGTTTCATTTCAGGAAGTTTGATACTATTATAAAGTGTCAACTGCATATTCACATATCTAAATCAATGTTCAGAGTATTTATGCTTTGTATGTGTGTCAAGGATTTGGTGATGTTATATATACTGTTAGTACTCTGTATTTTTAGGAATCTGTAGCTATCCATATTTTATGTTTAGACAAATATTACAAGTATTTCTTTCTATCTATATATTTAAATTACTAACTAAAGTGAGGATACATTCAATTATAGTTACTCATGTATATGTCAGCATGTTATGCACAAAAAGTTGCTTAAAATCATAGCTACACATAAAGAATTACTTTTCAGATTTTTGGTAGCATATTCCCCACTGACTCTATTATTAGTTCCACTGGGGCCAATTTAAAGCTATGCGTCCATGTTCTTATGGATTATACAAGGCAATGAATGGATCATTGTTTAAATGTGCTACTGAAAACATGGGCCCAGTGGGAAAACAGAGGAAGAGCGAAGAAACAGATCTGTGAGCGATATTTTTTCCAAAAAAATTAAAACACTGTCTTCCTTCTAATTTATTTATAATTTTAAGGTATTAAAAAAAACAAGTGTCAGAAAAATCAATTTTTATTTTTTACATTTTTTCTCCTGTGAAAAGGCTCAATATTTGCAATGTGTGACATGCTCTAAAGCAAAATATCAATAAAAGAGAAAAACACATTATATTTAGTAAGCAGCACATATATTTGTAGGCTACTATCTATTCATAAAAGGCTTGGCTCAGAAAATTCTGTAAATGTGATTATTAGTCCTACGTTATAGAAGTAGGTGTTATGTTCTTTCAATGCTATTTGAAAGAATTTCTAGTAGACTTGGACACTGCAAGATCATCATGGACATAAGTTGTTTAAACTTCTGCACCTTTATCATTGCACATCACTGCCTCAAGCAGTTTACATGCATGCATTCCTTAGTATAACTTTTGCAATTATTTAATTGCTTTGTAATACCTGCTGAAATGTACCTTATTCAGAAATCCACAAGGCTACCAGATCTGAATCAACTCTGCAGAAATATAATTCCAATTTCATTGTCCGTGCCACTTAATTCCTTTCGAGCACTTCCCACTTTCTGGATGATGATGTTATTTGTCATTTTCATCTGATGCTATTGTGCCACCTCCACCAAGGTCTATAACTCTCAATGTGATCATGGAAACTGCGTAATTGGCCACTTAGAGACGAACACCATCACTGGAATGCAGTAGCAATGGAATATCTGTGACAGAAAGGATAAATGGGAGGGTGTCAATGAGTTCTGGGAACTGTGATCATTGAAGTTAGGTTGTCTTTTAACTCTGCAATGGGGTCTCCTGACCATCTGTGAGACAGCAATTCTCAGAAGAACAAATTGCATGAATCCAAGAAGCCTTCAACGAAAGGTCGCCATCTGGAAAGAGAACCATACATTCCTCCTTCCCACACACTAGTTTAAGGGGAATTAGTATATTCCAGAGGCTGTCACTAATTTTCAGGCTTGTTTATTTTGTTTACCAAAAATTCAAAGTCATTGGAGACTTGTAAAAGGTCAATAGCTTCATATCATCTTAATTCAAGACTTCGTCAAACCAAGACATGCTCCCACGATAGCAAAATCATGTCAAATGAGAAATATAATCACAATAGTTTTTAAAAATAGGAATAAAAATATATTCCTACCTGAGTTGCTAAATATTTATGAATAACAAAACAATTTTAAAAATCATACCTTTTAATAAGACAAATATATAAAGACATAGGCTACCTCCTATTTGATATGCAATAAAACTCATTTATATGACATTTCACTATATAAATATCTCATATCCCTACCTTATGTTATAGTAGCGATAATATAATAAGAGTAGTAAGAGTCAGTGAGGCTCCTCTCCAACAAATCAGCATGAAGATAAAAAGCCACAGTGGGGCTGTGACCTCGGTGGCAGAGCACTATCTTTGACAAAGGTTCAGGGACAGCACCCAGGACCATTGTGTACAGGAGGTGTGTGTGTGCACACACTCACACACACACACACACATACACACACACACAGCATGCAGAACGGGCAGAAGCAAAGCATGGCAATAAATATACCATGAGGAACTTAAGTACCACAGATCGTTGGAGTCTCTTGTCCTATTACTTCATTTAGTTACCCAGCATGCTGTACAAAAAGCATTTTCTAACTGCGCCATACTTCAAAAAGCAAAGTACTGGTTTACGCAAGAAATGACTTCATTTACCTCTTTAACAACTGTAGCAGTCAGTACAGAGATATTATTGAAAACAAACCCATTACATCTGAGATTGCATCATTTTCTGTTGTCATACTGATGTTCACAAAATACCAACCCATAGGAAGGGTCTTAGATATACCTGAACTCAAAGTTTCTTCGTAACAGATAGCAGATAATCAATGGCCACATTTAAACCCAAAGGGCATAGGATAATGCAGTCATTGTACAACATGTAAATACACAGTATCTCGCATGACAATTATACAATCTTGACAGCAGACAAAATTAGAAAACTAAAAAAGCCAATTTCCTATCACTACCTGCTCCTCTTTCGATATGCACGGGAAAACTGAAATAGACAAACCACAGGAAACACTTTCATGCTATGCAGGGGATAACAGAAAACACATCACAGTTACTCATCTAAACCAATCATCTACCTGCACTGCAATAGAGACCAGTCCTGGGGAGTCTCACATCTATGGAAGATGCACTTGCTCCTCCTGTTCAGTGCTCATGACTCTGCTAAGGGAAAAGTCTATCCCACTTATTCTTATTTATTTCTATATCTGAGGGGATCTGTCCATCTAAATGGCTTCATGAAATGATACATGGAATAGAGAACCTACACTGTTTTTTTCCTGCTGAAATTCTCAAGTAAGCAGAATATTTTCAGAACTTTACATTTCAGAAATGATCTTTTTCTTTTAATAAAAAGGAGCAGAATTGGGCTTATTGCATGCCAAAGTATTGATTGTAGGGGATTTAGTTGAGTTGGATAAATGTAACAGTATATTGGCAATGGTAAAATAGCATTCTCTGTTTTGACAACTCAGGTAGACTCTCAGAATATACTGAAAATGTCATGCAAACTCTCTGACATGGACAGAAAGCCAAATGTTTTATAAACCGCACCATGTCATGTTATAAAATTCACTTTTTATAAAATTCATGATTTAAGAAAAGTTCCTATTTTTATTTTAAATACCAACCTTGTAGATACTTTATCTTATGGATATTTCAAAATGTCTTCTTACTGTTTAGATTCCCTCTTGGGTATTCAAAATTTTATTAACATCACTTAAAGGCTATACTGAAATGCCAACCATTCAACTTTCTTAAATACATCAAGGCCTAAATCTATTTTACTTAGAGATTTCCTGAAGTGTATTTCAGTTACTAACACTTTCATAGACATTGTAAATTAATTTTTTAATATTTATGCAAAGACATTCAATCAATTTAAAATGTAGGCCTAATTCAGAAAACTGTTATGTATACTAATATCTTCCATTTGAAGAACTGAACCAGAACAATTAAATCACATGATTTTTGTAAATATAAGTATTATCAATTTAGAATCTAAATGCATCTATTGAGTATTCAGTTTCACGGAGATATTTCTATATGAAATTAATCTGAATTCCCCATGCCATAATTGTAGAAATTTTGCATTGCACAGCTGTTAGAAGTAATTGAATCTTCTACAAATAGGAGACGTGTTAAACTTGTTTTGTTCTTAACATTTGACAGATAAATATCTAGGTTCAGCAGATTGAGTGACTAATTTGAAGACACGAATTGTGTGTCAAACATTACATTAGAAATTCTTCCATATTCCTCCAATTATCAGAAATTATTACAATATAAAAGCACCCTGAAATAATGTTCCAAGAAGCAAGTCATGGAACATAATTGAATCTGACTTCTCAATTTACCTTACCCTCCCAGAAAGAAAAGTGCGTTCTCCATTTGTTCCATTTAAATAATACTGCTGAAAAATACTTTTTTTTTGGAGAGCAGAGGGGTAGAGAGGATATTGGAGTGGAACTCAGGGCAGCATTCTTACTAGGCAGACACTCTACCACTTTAGTATGACTGCTGTTTCTTTTTTTTGTATATATTTTTATTGTAAAAATACTGTACAGAGGGGTTACAGTTACATGAGTAAGGTAATGAGTGCATATCTTATTGAGCATTGTTACCTCCTCCTTTGATTTTCCCCTACCAACCCTTCTCTCCCCATCTCGCCAACTCCCCCCACCCCACAAGTTGCAAAGTTCGTTTTCAACATAGTTTCTTGTACATCTCATTGTTACCATGGTTCAACCAGTATCGCTGGTAATCAGAGAGGAGGGTAAGTCAGGAGGGTCACAAGTTCAGTATCAGCCTGGACTCCAGCTTCTTAACAGTGCTTCTGCACATAACTCTGAAATTGAGGGTCCATTTTCAAGAAATAATTTAAGAAGCAAAGTTACATTTAAATATTTTGATACATCGTTCCTGAAAGAATGAAATTCCAATAGAGTTGAATTCTATTCCCCCCTCCACCATAGAATTCTCCTCCAGCATCCTACACACATTGTATGACTGAATTTTTTTTATCTTGCAGATAGCATATGAAATGGAAATTTCACTTTCTCTCTATAACCATAACTTTGGTACTTTTCAACATATTTGAAACATTGATCAGTCTGGCTCCATCAATGTTTTCCCATTGTTTTCCGTCAATCAAGTATCAACTGCTGACAAAATTTTTCCAAATAATATGGCATAATTTTTGTTTACTATTTCACTTAGTTAATCGCATAAAACAATGAAACATATTCCATGCAAATCTGATGCCACCATTGTAAATTTAAAATAGGTAAATGTGCAAATACTGTTATTGCAACAGCCAAAATTGAGGGAGGCAAACAGGTTTTCATTGAGCAGTCATTAATTGAAGAGTCAAATCACTTGGGACACATCCATACAGAAATCAGGTTTGGACCCCTTACATACGTTTGTGCAAGTTCTAGGGCAGGAACTCAGGGCCTGAGCACTGTTGCTGAGCTTTATTTGCCCAAGTCAAGGGCTCTAACACTTGAACTACAATTCTACTTTCACCCTTTCCATTTTTAATTGAGAAGGAAGTGGGAATGATGAATCATGAAGCTAACGTGAAACACTGACAAATCTCATAAGAAAAATAAAAAGTAAATGTAGGTAGGATACAACACAGGGAATATATGCATCAGATAACATTAACGAAATTCCTGGCTTTGGCTGCAGGGTGCTGATAGAGTCTTGAAAGGAAATGAACAGTAGAGTTGAAGCTCAATGAACTAAGAAAGAAGAGCTGAGGCAGAGTGGAAGCCAGCCACCTGATATTTATATTTCTCAAGGAGAACACACTGGGAATTTTAGCGTTTATCTGTATTATTTTAGCTAAATATATAGAACAAACCTATTTATGTTTTTGATTGACTTTTTGATAATATGGCCTTAAAAATATTTTATTATCTTCTAGTACTTGTACAAAGGAGTCCTTCAAAAAAGCAGTTTATAAATATAGTGCGTCTTGATCAATATCACCTTTCAATATTCTCACCCATCCTTCCCAACGCACTTGTCTCTCACTTTTCTTAATTTTGTAGGACACGTATTAATTTTTGCTATGTCACAAAAGCAGTTTGTGTATAAAATACATCTTGATTGTGTCACCTCTTCAACATTTTCATCCATCTTCGACCCAACTCTTCCCATATTTTTCTTAATTTGGTAGTCTATACAAAGAAATCTTGACTGTATTCTCCATCAAATGTCTTCTTCTCTCCACTTTGCTCGTCGTGGGGCTTGAAGTCTGGGCCTGAATGTTGTCCCTGGGCTCTTTAGTTCTAGGTTAGAGCTCTATCACCTGAGCCACAGCATCACTTCCGGTTTTCTGGTGGTTTATTGGAGATAAGAGTCTCCCGGACTTTCCTGTCCCAGGCTGGCTTTGAACTGTGATCTTCAGATCTCAGCCTCCTGAGTAGCTAGGATTACAAGTGTGAGTCAACGGTTCCCAGCCCAACCCCACTTCCTGCAAGTACTTATTCTGTGGTATTTTCTTTGTTGGGTTTGGCTTAGTCTTCCTAAAGAATTATGCTATTTGAGCTTTCCTTTGATTCCATTGATTTTCACTTAATTCATTTGTAATTGCTTGCATATCACCCAGTGTGTATATTATCGAAAAGTTACATACATGTGCTCCCATGTGATATTTCAATTTGTGTATATATTAGGCAATGTGCAAATCAAAATAAGCATAGTTATCTCCTCAAATATTATCATGTCCAGAAGATATCGTTTGAAGTGTTTACTTCCAGTACTTTTGAAATGTAGGGTGGGTTATCAAAACTACAGAGACGCTGCTGTGCAATCACACATCCACCTTTAACATAGGACCATGGACCAACACTTGAAAGTTGCGTTGAACACTGTCTTCTATGTAAAAAGAATGAAAGGAATATAAATATAACAAGATTATTGATGAGCAGTTTCAGGAGAAGAGACTTAATTGTTAGTTTGGTTGATATTAAGTTTTCAATACCTATTGGTCATAGAGATGTAGGATGGGCAGATAGACATGTGAGAAAGACACAAAACACAGAGTAATGTGGGAATTTCTCAGTACTTATGAATTGCCTAATAAAAGCAAAGTCCTGATCTCAAACTATTATACCAAAGAAAAAGTCTGAATAACATATAAATTTATAACCTTAACTTAGAAGGTTAAGTGGAGTTGATCTTGAATATGCAACCATTTGGATATGGAGAAAGATGAAAAAGGACACTGAAAATATATTGGTCATGATATAATATATACTAGGTAAATCATCAGGAAGTTTGGTCTTTGCTAGTCAAATGCTCATTGTTTGAACATGTCTGTCTCCTGTCTTTACAGTGAACCTTCAGTGCAATGTCTTCCTTAATTTTTCGTATGCTAAATTCATCCAAAGTCTGTGGTTTGTCTTGGTTAATTTCTTAATTAATTTCTTTATTTTTCTAGATTGATGGAGTTTGTCACCAAGTTAGCATTAACTTTTTAAAACAATTATTAGCTTATATTAGAGAGGTTGTTTATTACTGTATTTTCCACACAGTTATAATGCTTTTCAACCGGCCTGACCCTATTACTCTTAAAAATCATATGTGTTCTTGTTCTTCTCTTTCTTTGAGTCTAATCTCATAACAGAAAAAGTGGGTAGATACAAAAATGATGAACACGATCCATAATAACAGAACAGCCTCATATAGTTTTCATCCTACTTTAAGCTTCAATTTTATTAGCTGTCAAGATTCTTAAGTCTATAGACCTATTTTCATCAATTTTTATAGTTATATTACTATAACTATAATAACTATAACTATCATTTGATAATCTCAATGTTCTCTTCTGCATTTCCTGTATCTCTCATGTTAGATCTTGATTTCTAGTCTGGTCTTTTGATTTTCTTAATATTTGTCTTTTATTTTTCTACAGGTTTAATTTTGTTATACTTCAGTGGAGCTTTCGTAAAGAATGTAAAATGTTCTATTGATTTTTTTGCTATAATATATTCCAATTCCCAAGAACTTTTCTTGATTTTTTTGATCGATCCTATTTTATGCTTGTATGTCATTTAATAAGGTTTGAAATTAAAGTGTAGGATACAAAAACGTACACAGATGAAGAGCATACAGTTCAATAAGTAATCACAAATTGAATTAATCATACTTAAGGACTATTAACTTGTCTGTTAACTAATATATCATTGGGAAAAGCAAAAATGCATTTATGTTTATACAAAATGTTGATCATGGGCTAAGGGAATAAAAGCCTAGCCCATGGTATTTGAAAGTGAATGAAAATGAATCATGTATGCCGATGTCTTATAATGCTACAAATGAAACAAGAATCCAGATAGTGGATAGTTCTGCAAAAGGGAGAACACAGAACAGGGCTGATTATCAAAGAAAGGCCACATTGTTAAATCACGAAAAAGGTACAGGGGCAGCAGCAGATGTATTGAATATGTACTATATAATCAGCTCATACGAGGACAACATGAATCACTGGCCAGAGCAAATATTGTTTAAATATCTAGGAGAAAACAGCTTTTCTGGTCTCAAAAATACTAAAATTATTCCCTAATATCATTTTAATGGGCTAAAGATATTTTCCCTGATATTGGTAGGCATTCAATGATCTAATCATTGTAATTGAGACAGAAAATTCTATGAATCCCTTAAAATTGCTTATTACTCAATTATTATTGATCATTTTGGTTCTGTACCTTCTATCTTACATTTCGGGTTAAATTTGCCATTTTATACTGTTATTTTCCTATTTTGGTGGAAAGTTGGTATCAAGATTGTGCCATATTAAGCTGGCTTCTGGTGGCTCACGCCTATAATCTTAGCTAGTCAGGAGGCTGAGGTAGAAGGACATGGTTGAAACCAGCCCAAGCAGGAAAGTTGCTGAGACTCTTATTTCCAATTAATCACCAGAAAACCAGAATTAGAGCTATGGTTCAAAGTGGTAGAGTGCTAGCCCTGAGCCAAAACTGCTTAGGGACAGCGCCAGGCCCTGAGTCCAAGCCCCATGACTCACACACACACACACACACACACACACACACACACACACACGTACACACATACACACCAATGTGCCCTATTGATCATTTGATAATGATTATCTCTTCTGTGTTTAAAATATCTAGAAAAAAAGATGTTAATAATTTCACTAGGAAGAAATGAAAGGTAATTTTGGAGACATATATTTGAGTAAAGCTATGTACAATATTGACACATAGCAAAACCTTGCACGATACAGTATGTTATGTGTTCATGTGTCCGTTTCAAAAATGTAAAGACACCTCACAAAATTAAAGACTTGCATTTAAATATTACAATTCTAAATTCAGGAAAAAAATCTATAGCAAGTACATAAACATCCTAGAAACATAAAACAGCAGTGTATCATCTATTCATTTGTCCCTGCCTCTTTTTTATTCCTAACTTTTTCTGCTACTTTAAATGACTGCTTTTGACAACCGTATGTTGTTTTGATTTTTTTTTACATGCTGGGTATTACTAGATGCTGAACAAGTCCTTTGCAACTGAAAATCTATAAATTGTTTGTATGTTACACAGAAAATAATCTTTAAAATCTGTCTCCTGTGTGTACCTGTTCATTGATCCAATACCTTACCTTATGGTCATATCCACATTCAGCAATCATCATTATGGAAATAACAATGCTTGTTTGTCTCAACCAGTGGCTTAGCAGATGCTGGGGGCATGAGAAATCACACAGGCTTTCACGCATACATTTTATTGTATGTGACTGCTTTTGACTGGGGAATATATTTATGAGAATATTCCCATTCATTCCAACCTGTTTTAATCTTCAAAGAGCTCAAACTCTTGTTCCATAATTTCACTAGTTCAGTATAGTCTCCTTTATGTTTCTTTTATCTACTGCTCAGAAGAGCTTGCCAAAACTTGAGATGAAGGATTAGAGTTTTAAAAGCTCTAAATTACTTTAGGATGATACCATCAAAGATGGAAGATCTGGAAAATTTTTAAATATCAACTCTTTTTTCAGATGATTTGACTTTCAGGGCTTCTTGCTACAGGCTGAATATACGTATAAATATTAACTACATTTTTAGTTATAGATGAATGTGATAATATAATTTTTACGCTTTTGAGAAGACAAATATTAAATATTCGCCAACTACTATGCAAATATATGTCATACATTTTCTTTCTTTAAAATCAAATTGTGGATTCCATCTTTTGTTATTTCCCTAGGGATCAAACTCAAGGCTTTGTGCATACTTGGGAAATATGAGAATTTTATAAGATTTACAATACCGCAATCATGCAGATGTATCTGAGGAGCAGCATGATGCATTGAGTTATTAATTTCAGATTGAAATATATTTTGTTGTGTGAACAGTTTTTATATAGTTATTGCTGATTACCAGTCAGCTTTGTGAACACAACACATCTTCATGCCTTGTATACATAATCTTCTGTTAGTGACTATTCAGGTCTTTTTCCATGTTTGAGCTACTATGAGTGTGAATATTATTTAAATACAATTTTTTTATAATTTTTATGTTTTCCTAAAGAGAGTAAAATGACAGAATAATATGGTAGCTTTAGGTTTACTTTTAAAATTATTTCTCTTATTTATCTTTGTAGGGTGTCTCACCCTAACATTGTTAAATGTTTCACATTGTTGTCAAATCTAATTCAATCTGATAGTTTTGTAATAGTATGTCAATGTGATTTGAATTTTCTTCTTTCTAATGACTAATTATATTTAACTAGACATTTTTAGTAAACTGTTTTTCAAATTGCTAAGCCATTTTTTCAATTTAGCTTATTCATTCTGTTATCACAGTTTGAGTGTTTTGATTTATCTACATGTTACATGTCTTTGTATATTATGTGACTTGGAAGCATTTCATCTGAGTCTATGACTTTTTAAATCACTTCTTTAACAGAGTCTTCCAACAAGAATTTTTTTTCATTCCAATAGCAAAAAGCTAAGTTTGCATTTTGCATTATGTTTTGGTATCTTAAGACATTTTTAACTTAAGCTAAGATTATATTGTTCTTTTCCTTTCTTCAAAAATTATATTTTTCATATATTTATATATTAGTACATTTTGACCTAATAATCTTATTGTGAAGGATAAAAATTTGGGAAAGGAGTGCTTTTTATTCAATTGCTCCAGCACAATTTGTAAAAATTGATCTTTCCACAGATAAGTTGTCTTTGCACTTATAGTTTGGTATATTTTAATACAGTATATTTATAGCATGGTTTATTAATAAAATTAGTACAGCAGTGTAACAAGTGTTGATATTAGATAGTTTTCATTTCCCAAATTTGTTCTTCTCTTTCAAAATTGTTTTGGTTATTTTGAGCTCTTTTAATTTTCAATGAATTTAATCATGATATTCTTATAAATTTCATTTCTATGAAAATTTGTGTGATGGACATTTCTTCTGGAAAGGTATGTTTTTGTTCTATGAAGAAAGCTCAATTGAAACAAGAATGAATCTGTGAATTATATGATCATTCATTTGTTGTTTAAAATGGTAAATTTTAAATAAAGTTGGTACATAGACTTTTGTGTATCTTGTCAATTCTTTTAAAAGTGGATTATGTATAAATAAATACTATATCCATACCTATCTTATTTACTTCTATGCCTATAGCAACAAATGTCCCTAGCAGGCACTGTAGTTTCTATACAAAGTGTAGCATAAAATGATGTGTGCTAAACTCCTAAAGCATTACTTGAGTTTTCCAATTTCGATAACAGACAGTAATTTTGGGAACGTAAGATATAGATATTAAAGACAGAGAAGGTAAGACAGAGAAAATGTAGGAGAGTAGTAGAAAGGTCTGAACATTGAATCAGACCAAATTGGCTGGTATTAAACTCTCTACGCAGAGACAGATTCTGCTTTATTTTGTAGCTAGAGAAGTTGATGATGGCCCATGAATACAAGGACAAAAGATAGCCAGCCCAAAGTGAGCAAATGATAAATGTAGACCTGCCGTGGTTTGTATGTTAAGGGTTGACAGCTCAAGAGCCTTACATGCTAGGGTGGATTTGTGATTTAAACCTATTTGTCCATATTGAGAGGATATGAAAACCACCAACACTGTCAGAAATAAATCTGTGAGTGAAGCTTCAACATCCTTGTTATCATTTTTAAGTCACAACTAAAATGAGGAAAAATTATTTTTTAACCTCAAGAGACAACGTATTTCCTAAGCTTAAATCTAGAATAATGTGGGAATTACAATTTTGCTCTGTTATTTTTTAAACTACATAAAGAGTCAGAATTACTTCCATGGTTCTTCCTACTACCTCTCCTTTATCATCTCTGAAACTTGATGAAGTTGGTAACAGATATTAAAGAGAAAAAAATGAAGTAGGAGCTTGGTTTCTGAGTCCCTAGTAGAATTCTAGACAAATATTGGGGAGAAAATAGAAACTGTTATTTAAGTTTTGTTGAAGAATTTCCAGAGTAATTAGGAAATTAAACTATTTCTTCAATCAAGGATGCCAACACATTAGTGACAAGAGTAGCCAATGTTAAGAGTTTAAAATATAAATACCTGTACACTTCTAGGCAATTACTTGTGTGTGTGTGTGTGTGTGTGTGTGTGTGTGTTGGTTCCGGAGCTTGAACTAAGAACCTGGGTATTGTTTCTGATCTTTTGTGTTCAAGATTAGCGCTATACCACTTGAGTCACAGATCCACTTCCAGCTTTTTGGTGTTTAATGGAAGATAAGAGTTTCATGTACTTTCCTGCCCTGGCTTGCTTCAAACCACAATCCTCAGATCTTAGCCTCATAAATAGGTAAAATTACAGGCATGATCCTACATCAATTAGTTCTTAATAGGATCTACAGCTTGCCAGTCGACTTAGTAGAATCTGTGTTTTAACCGGTAATGAACTAGTGTCCCCCAAATGCCTGTCATTTTAGTAATCAAAATGACACAAATATGAAACTACAATCTTTCCTTGAAAAGGTCATGAGGAAAAATAGAACAGTGACCTTTATAGATTCATCATCAATGAACAGGAAGGAAAGATTCTTGTTAGAAAGCATCAAAATCACATTGTTATGATGCACATAGATATATTTCACTTACAAACATGGGCTGTCACATTCACCTTTGTTAATTATCCAAATAAATCACCTTCTGAATTGAAGACCACCTTGCCATAATTTTAATTTTTAGCTATAGGGTAGACAAAAAGCTCAAATTGTTAAATTAAGTTTAATCATAAAGTGCCAAATTTTATACAGAACAATCACAGGGTGAGAAATTTGGACTCAACTCATAAACTACCATTCACTGAATGTTTAGGTGGCAAACTTTTCAATGGGTGATTTACAAAGGTTACCTCAATTTTGTCAATGGTAAAGCATATTATAAAAATATACTCTAATAAAATACACTTTAATCACAGCCCCAGGTGATTCTGACCACAAAGTTTGTATGCTTTCTTTTAGGTGCTCCACCATACATTGTAGATCCACATTGGATCAATTGTTCCGACACCTGTAAGTTTATATCCAGCAATTCAAAGTCCCTGTTTAAAGCATAATTAACTTCATATTCATGCCTGTCTTTCAAAACCATTTCTCATTAGCAAGACCTTTATGATTTCTCAGCACAGTTGGCAACAACTCTATTTCTATCAAGCAAAAGACAATAATACATTAGAGGTATTCTGTGTAAAGTAAATAATAATGTTAAAGGCTTTATCTTCACTTGGTCTACCATCAACCTTCAAAAAAATTAATTGGTCCCACAGGCCTTGATGGATTTGAAATTTTTGAAGAAGGAATTGTATAGGAAGGAAGATATAAAAATGGTCACTTTAATCCCTACCACAACCCAAGATGGAAGGCTGCTCAAGATGGAAAGTGCTTGCTGGAGCCTTAGCCCAGGCAGAGCTAACGGGAATCCTATCAAATTCAACCATGACTTTTAGACCATTATTTCTCAACAGTAAATTCAGCATCTAGTTTGCCAAAAGGAATTTTTAAAAAAGCTTTGCAACTTTGATCTTAAAACAAGATAATCCAGCATCAAAGAAAATTTTCTTCTATTATAAAAATTTCCCTTCCATGTTTATACTCTCTGAAGGTAAACTGAACAGGGGAGAGATGGAGCAACACAATGCTTGACTGATTAAATCAGCCAAGGGCCCAATGAGTCTTTAAATAAAGGATAACCTATCCGAATAGGGAGAAATGTTTCTACGGGTTATTAGCACATATGTACGTTTAAAAATCTTTTGAATATGTGTTCATGTGTGCACATGTGTGTGATTGTGGTGTAAAAGGCTAAATCTCAGTATTTAAAGTAAGATTTCATAAGAAGACATGTTAACACGTAGATATTTTTCCTAGGTATTTTTCTTGACCTTGCAAAAATGAAAAAGCTTGGTATGGTTTGCCAAGAGGAGCAGATGTTTCTGTGGTATATTGCTTTCTCTCTAGGTATATTTGAGAATCCTAAATAGAAACGTTCAAGCAGACAGGTTGCAAAATACAGGAAGTTAGATGGGTGTGCAAATTCATTTAGGCAGGTCAATCAGATTTGCAACTTTTCACATAAAGTAAAAATCACACAAACTGAAAATAAATTGGCTTGGTCACATTAACATCATGTGTATGACATACATCTTACAAAGAAAGCAAATTCTGAGAGCTTGTCAGTTTTAAGGAATAATTCATACTACCTAAAATCTATGTAAGAACACCTGTCAAAGACATTTTATTGAATTTATATGATAATTTCAATGTTCATACTGGGATCACACACACACACAGACACAGACACAGACACACACACACACACACACACACACACACATATGAAACTTTGCTGCTGTCATATTTTGTATACTTTTAGCTATTGAACAAAAACAACCTGGTAAGTGATAAGGAAATCTATATATTCTAATACCATACTTTGTAAATAGACAATGTAGTCTAATAATCTAGCCTTGATCCTCCAAAGTATTGTGACTACAATATACATTCCCTTTGTAGTTGGTCACCCAATCTTGAGAATAAGTTGTCCTTCACAGTTGTGATGTTAGTCATGGAAAGACTGTTTTTAAAAATAGAAACAAAAACTCAAAGGTCTTGAGCTTAACTCCTCAAAACTAGGACTTCTTTTTTTGAAAAATAAATGTACCTCAAATGTGTGAATTGTATATTTAATAATAATCTTACAGTAACTTAATAGTATTTTTAGGATACATGTTTCTACTTCTATACATTCTCCAAAATATTACAATACTTCATGTTATACTATGTGGGTTTTTATTATTTTTATTTGAAAATGCTAAAAATAGATGCTAAAAATGCTAAAAATATACATAAGTTGGACAAAAAGTATGTCTCCTTAAGACAATGTGACTCTTTCCCTTGCTCATTTTCAGTTTTTCCCACTGTGGGCAATATATTTTCATTTGAGACTGAAGGCTTATAATGTCACCATGGGCCTCAGCTAGAGGCGCATTGTCAGTGAACAAACATAAACATTCTCACAGTTGATCTAGACTGTCCTTGGCTTGTGAATATAAAATCAATGTGAATATATCTAGAAACTGGTGAAATCCTACATTAATAAGCAAGAATCACTGAAAAGTGAAGGACAAAGTTGGAACCTTGACATCTCTACCTCTACATCTATAGGAATTCAAGAAATCAAGGAATAGTAAATGACAAATAATTACACTTGCATGTAATTAAGGAAACAGGATTCTGAACATTCACACAGTGAGAGGAGGATATTCTTACAAGAGGACCACAGGGCTCAATAGCTGTGTGCATATGATCATATGAAATGATGTTTATCGAAATGAACTCCATGAAATGTGATCAAAAGTTTTGTTTTGTTTTGTTTTTGTTTTTATACTGCTTGTGTTCCCTCCCCCTTTTGGTTTATTCCCTTTGGTCACTTTTTTAAAATTTCTGTACTCTTTATCTTATATATAAGTTTAGATATCCTGATGGAATGTTTGAACTGAGTATCTTACTAGTTGAATATTACAATTTCATATCCGTTTAAGCCACATTTTTGTTGTTGGCAGTGGTGGTGGTAGTGGAACTTGAACTCAGGATCTCAGTGCTGTCCCTGAGCCCTTTTATTCAAGTCTCGTGCTTTACCACTTTTAGCCACAGTGCCACTTCCAGTTTCCTGGTGCTTAATTGGAGATAAGAGCCTTATGGACTTTCCTGCATGGGGCTGGCTTTGAACCACTATCCTTAGATCTCTGCCTCCTAAGTAGCTAGCCAGACAGGTGTGAGGCACCATTAAACCACTGTTTCATTGTACAGATGCCTGTACAGTCATCTACTTGTTCAATGTGTTGTTTATTTTTTATTTTTCATAAATTCATTCTACAAGGCAGATCCAGATTTTGTTTTCTTTGCAACTGTAGTGAAATCTGAAGTGTGGTTTTGATCATAAAGATGTTTTTTTGTTTGTTTTTATATGTATTGACTTCAGTTGTTGATGGATTATTTAATTTGTTAGTAGGCTGCACCTATTATTCTTTTGAGTTGATGTCCAGATTTATTTAGGAATACTATTTGGCAGTTTGGTTTTTGTTTGTGTATTTTTGGTTTTGAAGAACTTCATAGTTGCTGCAATAAATTGTTCTATTCTTCAGTATATGACCAACGAACTACACTTTTGTAAAAATTTAGAATGTACACAGCCATAACCTGCCAAGTCCACACACATGTGACCTGTTCCCTGTGAACTTCTTGATGAGCAGGTCATATATTAGGATAGTTCATAAAATTATTAAACCAGCACCAATCAATTTAAAACATTAGTTACTTAAATATTTTGATAAGCAAAAGTAACATCATGGTTGGACAAGAAACTCCTGTTTACCCTTATCCCCCACTCAGAAGCAGCTATGTGATTAAGCTGAAATGTGATGGAAATGACCCCATCAGCCAATTTAGAGTTCCTGATGATCAATTTACTGTGATGAATTTATCCTGTTGACGAATTTATTTGACTTCCTGATGATGAACTTATTTATTATATTTTATCCGCTTGGTCTGAGATGATGATAACTTCTGGGACTTTTGCTTGGCTATTCTTCAACACCAACACTCCAGAATGATATGCCACTTATTTGGCATAATATCCCCATACATGCATTCTAAGATATAGAAATCCCTACATGAGTATACATTAGGCTCATTTTGCAAGAACAGACTAGGATTTCTGGAATTCTGTTATTCATACTTTCACTGGAGAACTTTAATAACATGCATCCTCTCCTGCTATCAGAATCTGATTAAACCTTGTGTTTAATATAGCCAGCTCATGAAGTATATGTATTTTCTCTAAGAATGTAGTCTCCCTTCACAATAGTAGCTGATTTCTCTGAGGAGAGTTTACCATAAACAGGGTTATAAAGGCATTTTTCCCCAATGAGATATAGTATCTCCTTCAATCCTTGTACTCAGAGACTGAGATATAGCTCGTGGTGAATAATATGTATTTTACATCATGAGAGCTAGTATCAGCTTTTTGCTTGTCAGCTTATAGTTTTTTGATGGTTGCATCTGTCAGCATCATATTCTGCATTTTAACTCTCCTAAGGCCTTAGGATTTATTAACTGTCACCACAGTTCTCAATGGAAAAAGATACCTGGATATGGCTCTGAAAATGCTCTCCATCCAGATAATTACATTTATAAAAGAGTAATTCCAAATTAAGAGCTCTAGTTAGTGATGTAAAAACATGCCCTACACAACATGGCAAGTATGGCTGGGAGTTGTATACCGATACCATTAATTGTGGCAGAAGTGTACCCTCAAGGACTGTTAATTGTCCTGATATTCTGATTCATTTCCTGTGCAAAGAGATCTTCACAATATCCAGAAGAAACTTAAGGCAAGAAATAAAAGGAGCCTGTAGGTAGAGATGTGAGCGCTCTTAGTTGACCACGATCTGGAATCCATTCAAGGGGATATCGCCTGGGCAACAGGCGCTGCTGTACTGCTACCCCATACTATTCAATTTCACATCACTCCCTGAGGTATGGCAATGTTGAGTTGTAAAGCTGAAGACACAAGTTATATCTCTCCCTAGAGACATACGTGTCAATTCCAAAGTATGAAATCCCAGGATCCCTCTCATTCTATTTCCCATGTGAGCATTAATTAGGTGATAAAAATGATTTTTCAGTTCAGAACTTAGTCATGAACTTTAGCACAATTTTCCCTCCAGACACAAAGATGAGAGACCTTTACAGTTTTCTCATAGAATCCTTCTTTATTTCAGAGTGTCCTCTGAGTTGGTAGTTCGCTGGAGTGTGCCTGTCATTTTCTTTTCTATTGGGTGGATGATACTGAACTAAAACTATTCAAATGTATATCCATTTCATTTACCAGGGCTATCATCTCCCTCAAAGGGAGGCATGAGCCTGTGTTTCTTCTTTTACTGGCATCCAACTCCACTTCCTCACAGGTGTGCTGATGATAGAGCATGTCAGGGATTATTGTAAAAGCATATACATTTGGATAGCTGCTCATAACGCCAGCCTGCCTGAGAACATAATACATTTCCAAGTTCTATCCTGAGGATCTGCCTTAGAACCGTGGAGGCAAATACTAAGGAAGGACTCACAGGCCACAGTTATTTTGAAAGGAGCACGATACACAAATGAAAGATTCAAAAACTTCCAAAGAAGTTAAGAGAAGCAAAGAAAGGTCCATTTTTAAACCTCCTCACACTATATGTAGCTGAAGTTTAACCCATATGGAAGCATAGGTCTCAGAGCTATCCTGTGACATTCTGGTGTCTGTGTGTGTGTGTGTGTGTGTGTGTGTGTGTGTGTGTGTGTGTGTGTGTGTGGTGGGGAGAGACATTCTGATTTCTGGTCTCTTAAACTTTTAAGAATTTTAGAATTTACAAGTGATAATTTTTCAAAAAATGGTATTGATTTAATTTATTTTTGTTTTATTTTGCAACAAAATTGCTGCTGTTATTTACCAAATAGTTTCAAAAAGGATAACAATTTATATTTCTTAAAGGATATATCATTTCATCTCAGGCAAACTGTTAGAGAGTATAGAAAATGAGGTAAATATCATATAAATTTATGAGGCTAGGATGATTTTGCTGTACATGCTATTATAAAGGTAAAAAGCTAAACTAGGAATTGTTGACAAATTATACTTATTCATACAGACATAAAATTTCTAAATCAAACAAAGAAATAAATTTGGCAGCATATTTAAAACATAATTATTAAGTTCAAATTGTGTAATTCTATAGATATAATTTTAATATAATACTTGCTATCTCTTGTGCTCTAGTTCTACAATATGAATTTCCTATTATCTAATAAATACATATTTATATTTATAAACACATTCCATAAATATTTACTAATATATATTCAAAAAACATGTATCCCATACTATCTATGTTTTTCTGGATATTATTTAAGTGTTTTGCATATAAATTGATTCAGTTGTTTTTCAAATAACTATTATCATTGAGTCACCTGTGAGGAATATAAAGAATTTACTCATGCTAAATAACAAATTAAACAAGATTTAAATGCTGTAAATGTGACTCTAGAGATTGGTATTTTCACTGTTTTACATAGCCTTAGTAGAATGGTCCAATGTCAGAAAAACTACATATTTCACCACATTAACTGCTTAAAGGGAGAGTCACATAATTAATTTAGTATATAGGGAAAGCATTTATGAAAATGGCCACAGCTAAATAGTAATAGAAAATAACATCTCTGAACCCCAAATACTTTCTATTTTTTTTGAAAAATCTCTCATAATAACACACCTAATAGTGAAAAGTGGAGGGGGAAGAAGTTGCTTGTCCATTTGTTTCTATTTTACTTTGCATTATCCAATAGGATAAAATATAGATGAGATCGGGTGCATTCAGGATGGTGTGGCCATTCTCTCATTTGTAATTATTAGTACATGTCTGGGATAATCCTAGCAGAGGATCACAACTGCTCAATAGCTATGTATACATGACCATATAAAGTGATGCTAATTGAAATGAACTCAGAGATAGGAAAAAAAGAGTTTTTTTATTTTCATTTTCTTTTTTTTTATTTTGTTTTGAAGGTACTCTGTGAAGTTATTCCTTTTTTTTCCCTTTTGCTTTATCCCATTGTTACTTTCTTCCTTCTTTGGCAGTAGGGGGTCTTGAACTCTGGGCCTGGGCACTGTCCCTGAGCTCTTCAGCTCAAGACAAGCACTCTACCTCTTGAGCCACAGTGCCACTTCTAATTTTCTGGTGGTTAATTTGAGATAAGAGTTTCACAGACTTTCCTGCCTGGGCTGGCTTTGAACTGTGATCTTCAGATCTCAAGCCTCTTGAGTATCTAGTATTACAGGTGTGAGCCATAGGCGCCAGGCACTGTTTTTGATGTTGGTACCTTGTGTATACACGAGACTGTATATACATCTATCTGATTTGGGGAAGTAGAAGGAAAAACAAAATGGTGAGAAAAGGACAAAAGGTGAACCAATGCAATAGTGATACTCACAAGACATTATGTCGGTAATAAACTTTATAACTTTGCTGGGGGGATGTTGGGGTGGAGGGAAAGTGATAGAAACGAGGGAGTAACAGTGCTTCACAAGGTATGTACTCATTAACTCACTTATGTAATTAAGCCCTCTGAGATTACCCTTACAATAAAACTACAAAACAACAGAAGAAAAGATGTATGACAAACAATGCACTCACTGATTTAAGGAAATCTCAAGAGAGTAGCAAACGATTATAAAAATAACTGTAAAATGTACATAAAGTACTGTTGTTTTAGAGTCTTTTGGATGTTACAGCAAAACCCTATAAACTTAGGAGCTCATAAACAACAGAATTCTCTCTCAATGTAAAAGAGAATGAGTTTTCTTGTTTCTGTTTATGAAGGCACCAATAAAATTCATGGTGTTACTAGTAGACTAACTAGTTCCTCAGATGTCCTGTCTATTAGTATTTATCACTTTGAAACTCTTAGGATAAAAATTTTAAAATATAATATTGGGAGTATGACAACCATGAGAGCATAGTAGAAGGTGTACACACACACACACACACACACACACACACACACACACACTATATTTACATATATATGTATAATAACTATAATTATCCATCAGCAATAAAAACTAGAATATGAATAAAAGCAAAATAGACTCTATTTTATATCTATGATAGATGTATGAAGCACTTAGAGAATTATTCAAAAATGAATATAATATTCAGGTAAATAGAGTAGAATTAAAAAAGGATACAATATCTTCTTTAAAACAAAATAACAAAATTCTAAATAGGAGAAATGGTACACATCTCTGGCATTGTTCAATGAATAAGTAAATATAATTTTGTATCATTAGAAATAGGGCTATCATTGTTGAGTTTTTTCACAATATTCAATATCCAAAGCCATTTTGAATAGTATTTTTTAATGAAAGCTGACTGGTGTGTGTAAAATGTAAGATAAGGACTTTTACCACATCAAAAGTCAAAAGAACATAATTAAGTTACTGAGAATATTCCAAGATTGACAGAGTAGATTTTTTAACTTTATCATATGAAATCTATGTTCCTGTACCACAAATGAGCTAAATCTATACAATAGAATCATTAACAAAGCTAAAAAATAAAAATTAAAACAAATCATGATCTCACATATAGATGTTAGGTAGAAACATTAAATGGCCTTCTGGCTTCTTACCTGCTCTTGTGGTGACACCTATCTGAAACTCTTGTTTCCTATAAGATGATCATTTTAATAACAATTATATTACTTTGGGGGAAAAATGAGTTGCCTGCCCAGGAATTCATTTGAAATATTTTGCATACCTAACCAATGACAAATGTTGTTCAAGTGACCAAAAGGTAATGTGTTTGACCTAGGTTCAAACTCCAGAGAAACAGGGAAACCATGATTAGATGACTTATGTGTACACAACTCTAAGATTCATAATCTCTGAAGTAAAACCAGAAGGCAGTTGAATTCTCCCTGTGCCATAAATTAGTATCTGAACTTTTACCCAGCCCAAATATAACTGTATTAAGTAGGACCACATGATAAATAAAAATAATAATATTAATAACTTACTAGAAGGAAATATTTACACACTCAATGTGAAGCATATGATTATTATATCATACTATAATAGAGTTTCTGTTCTAGCCATGCTTTTTTCTTGTAGCAAATGTGATGAAACTGAGGTAATCAAAATGAGTAGTTGAATTGAAACCTTTATAACTGTTTTAAAAAAGAAAAAATTTTGTGTTCATTTTTGTTGAATAGCATAAACATTTGAATTTCCTTTCTAATCTCTTCCATGACCCACTCATGATTCAGCAGTGTGTTGTTCAGCCTCCATGTGATACCGGACTTTCTTTGGTG
>NW_012267338.1:4643767-4662300 GCF_000151885.1 Dipodomys ordii
CCCCCACAGTATAACCCCTGCTTTCACTATATTTGATGTCAGTATAACTTGTGGAGGAGATGGGGAAAAACAAGTCGTTTAAGGATACAGGTGGACCTGTTGCAACAATGAGAAGTACAAGTTGTCATGTTGAAAATTGGCTTTACAACATTGGTGCGGGGGAGGGGGGGAGGGGAGGATTCGGTGGGGGGGCGGGGGGAGGGGGCGGGGGGAGTCCGAAGGGATGTGAAGGATAAACAAAGGAGGAGGCTGCAATGCTTGGTAAGAAATGTACGCATTATCTTGCCCATGTAATTGTAACCCCTTTGTACAATATGTTAACAAAAAAATAAAATAAAATTTAAAAAAATTATGAAAGTATAAAAAGAAAAAAAAGCTAGCATTTTTAACATGAATAGAACCTGACTTCTCCATTTAAAGAGCTTGAAATTGATAGGTAATAGGAGTAAAGTAGTTCGTTATGAAAGATATAAGAGAAAAAAGATAAGAATTCAGTTAGATAGTCAACTATTATCTAAGAATGGCAATACATAGGCATGCCATTATGTATAGCTGGATGGTAACAGTGACCCCCAAATCCTCAGTCACTTACTCTCTATTCATAGATTAAAAGAAGCAATTCTTTACACTTAGTAAGTCACATAGAGCTTTTTTCTAATTTTGTACAAAAACTAGAATAATACATAGATTCCATATATGTATATATATACACACACACCTAGATACAGTGATATATACATATATGTGTGTGTGTGTGTGTGTGTATATATATATATATATATATATATATATACAGAGAGAGAGAGAATATGTATGTGTTATGGGTTTCTATGGGATATTATATAAGTTTGTTTTTACTGACAGCATATAAACTCTTTTTCCTGAATGTAATTTAAGCAGATGATGTTTAGGTGCAGGCATGTTTGTAAGCAGAAGCATCTGGACTTTCTGTAATTTGGAAGTTATATTAAGAAGCTGTGTAATCCTCATTATTGAACATTGGTTCACATCTACACTAGCAGTGAGCTACGATGAGCATTTGCTTACCAAAGTGAAAACATGTTTTTTTAATTGAGGAAAACAGAAGTAAAATGGTGACTAAATGAACAGTTCTTGCTCTGAAAAGAAATTTAAAGTACAACTCAATCTAAACAATATGCCATTCATTTTCCTTTCACAAATTCAATATACATCTAATTCCAAAAAGAGATGTGAAATTAAGGACTTCCTATTAGAGTCAAAATGAGTTCATCTTTGAATTTTATATGCCATGGGAATCAGGCCTATTTGATTTGTGCTATTATTTCTTTAGATATTTATATTTGTAAAACCTAGAGCAACCATTATCTGATGCAAGCATTTTTGTAGTTAGCTTAAAAATGTGTGGAGAAGATCTTGAGGGATACAAAAGGAATCCTTGTCTGTAGATAGCTGCTTCTCCATAAAAACAAGAATTCTGGTAGAAAATGTCAAAATCCACTTTTGCAGAATTCTGAAAATTAACCCCATATGCAGTTGATTATTCAAAACATTATTCAAGGAAAAAAGAATCACTGTGAATGAGAAGAGAGAAGTTTGAGATGGTATGATGCCCACAGCCTCTGCCCATCCCTTTAACCTTAACTGCAAAGCAACCTTGAAAAACAACCAACCAGTCTAATAGGTGCTTTGGAACCCTGATGCCTAGAAGCTACTGTGGAGAGATGAATGGGTTTGGAAATCCCCACAAAGTTTTACACAAGGGAACTGTCACCACTGCCTAATGTGAGTTATTCCCCAAGAGTTTAGTTCTCAGAAAATGGTCTTTATTTCATTTAACTCAGGGCTTTTTCAGGGGGAATAGCTCTTATACAGGACTTTGAAACATTCACAAATGATTTTTAAATTCTCACTTTTCTGAAGTAACCACAATTGGGACTGAGAATAGACAAACCAAATAAACAAAAGGAAATGGAATGAATTATAGAAGTCCTTGGAAGGTCTTACACATTCCCAGGGATGAATAAGGGAGTGCCCATGTCCAAAATTGCATACATGCCATTTATGGAAGGAGACCAACTTCTCTCCTGTGACAAGGCTCGAACCAGGAGGATGCAAAAGCTAAGGGGCAGATGTAAAGTGTAATAGCGAAAGCACAGTCCAGTACAACACAAAATCCTCCTATGATGCTGAATTTTCTAATGCAAGGCATTTAAGGAAATCTCTTACCCACCATCAGCAGACAATAAATATCACAAAATAAATACAATTTCTCCATAAAACAATGAATACATACTTTATAAAATGCCACAAAGCAAAGAATACAATACAGATACAATATATCAACAATAACAACCAATCTCTAACAAGAAGGGAATCTGATTTTCACAATTGCCACGTTATATTTCTACAATGTCTGCTTTGTGACAAAATCTTGTAAAGCCTCACAAAGTCACACTCAATCCATACAACATGTTCAAAGAAATTAAGGAAACTTGAAAATAATATAGATATCATATTTTACAGGTTTGTACGTTGGAGCAATATGACCCAAAGGTGCCTATGCATTCAAAAATATAATCCTAATCAAAATTACAGACACCCTTGTTGCAAAAACTGACAGAGAATTCATATTAATGTGTAAGTGACACACAATATTAAGAGCCATCATAGAACATGCTGAAGGTTTTATACTTTTCTGAGTTCAAAATCTGCTAGAAGCCTACATTGACCAAGATATGTCATACTGGCACTAGCAGGGACAAATAGACTGATAAAACACAATTGAAAATCTATAATGGTAGTTACTGTGAGATCAACTAAATGTTGACAAGATGACCAAACATTAGAAAACGATGCTGGCAGACTAGATTCTTAATTTTACCACTTATTAAAAAACAGCCAAAATAAGCCTTAGACTTGAATACAAGAACTGGAAAAAACTACAAAATACTTACAAGAAATGGTTGGCAAGTCTTCTTTATGTATCAAAAGTAGAAGAGATAACAGAATCATAGAATAAATTTCATTAATATGAAAGAGGAGGAATTGTAGACACTATCAAGAAAATGGAAAAATTGTGCCTCCTCCCAGCATGTTTAAAGGACATTGGGATTGAAATTTAATATCTGGCATCATCGGTTTCCTTGGTGGTGGGCATGGCAAACCTGATATTTCTATTGCTATATAACTTCTTTAATAGTTTATTTTGATGATAACTGTAAGTGGTAAATGCTTTCATTTTTCTAGTCTATCAACAGTTGAGAACCAGACAGTTCAACTTTATCTTTTGTGTGTGTGTGTGTGTGTGTGTGTGAAAATACTACAGAAGTGTTACAATTACATTGGCAAGATAATGAATACATATCTTAGCAAGCATTGTTGCCTCCTCCTTTGTTTCCCCTTCCCATCCCTTCCCATCTCCTCCCCACTTCTCTCCCCAAGTTGTAAAGTTCGTTTTTCAACATAAAAACTTGTACTTCTTGTTGTTGCAATGGGTCCACCTGTATCCCTATTTAAACGATTTGTTTTTTTTTTCCCCCTTTCCCTCAGCAAATGATACCAACATCAAATACAGGGAGAGCAGGGGTTGTATCGTGGGGGAGTGACATACAAAGCAACAAAGGAATCATCTTATAAATATGTTAGAAACAATCACATGAAATAAAAAAAACATTTGAATACTTATCTTGGGGTTCATTTCGCCTAACATCAACTTATCTTTTCTGCTTGTCTCAGACATATACTAGTTATTGCAAATAAGGGAAACCATAGTTCAACTTTATCTTAAAATAGATCCTAAACTAAATTACTTGAAAAAATAGGAACTCAAACATCTCAGTTCTGTCTTGTCATCACTGTGTCTGTAATACAACGTATCTATAATTCAGGTGGTGATAGAAGAAGCCCCAAGAAAGAAATTGTGGTAAGGCTGGTCTGTAATTTGTGTGTAAGCACCAGTACCATAGATCAGGACTTGGTGCTTTTTCACTTGAGTGATAGCTTTTCTTTGGTTTATTGGACACAACAAGGGATCCTGATCTCAGCCTCCTGAGCAGTGGTGTCTGGCTTAGATCAGTTTTTGCAGAAAGGGATGTCCAGTATTTCATGAGAAATCTTAAACTTCACCTTAATGAGTAGTGAAGAATTACATGTTAATTAAATAAAAGTTTATTGTTTTTAAAAATGGTGAATGATACAAGATTCAGGGCACCATAGAGAGACAAAGAGAGAGTGAGAGAGAGTTGGTTTATCATATGCCTCACAAATGCAGAATATTTAAAGGATTCTTAGAAATTAAAACTGAAGTGACAACTAATTTGTATAGCACCATTCTCCAAAGAAAAACACAGAGGGCTATTAAGTCATTAAAAAGCTACCAAATGTTCTTCAGCATTAGGAAAATTCTAAGCAAATCCACAAGATTGCATAGCATACTTAGGAGTATGACTAAAGTAAGAGATAATAACAAGTGTCACATAGGATTTGAAAAAATGGAAGACCCCCCAAAAATATACTGATGAAAGGGTAAAACTGTGAAAATATTCTTGAAAACAGTTTTGGAGGTCCACAAAAGATTAAATATATAGGAACCACACGACTCAACCCAACCTCTCCTAGGAAAAAGAAATGAAGGATGAAAAAACTTCTCCTCAATTGTCCAAATACCTAATCCATTTTACCTACTAACCAAAAATATAGAGGCCTCCCATCATTTATTAGCTGATGGATGAGCAGACAAAGATAATGATGTAAATAAATAACAGAACAATATATGTCTAGGAAACAAAGGAACAATGTTATGATTTATGCTATAGAATTTCAAATATATTGTGAAAAGTGATAGAAAACTATTCCAGAGACACAATATTATAGGACCACATTTTATGAAGTGACCACAAGTGGAAACCCTGTGCAAAAAAAAGAAGCAAAGTGCTAGTCACTAAAAGCTGGTGTAAAGGAAAATGCAGAATAACAAATAATGGGAGTTCAGTGTTTTAAAAATAGACAGCTGCACTGTGTACATGAGTGTATGACCCCACGTATTCTAGAAGGCTTATATCTTTTGAAGCTTATATATATCGTATTTTATATACATCAGACCTTGGTAAATATATTTTGAGTTGACAAATCACATTTGTGATTTCTTACATTTCCCCAGAATGTAAGAAACTGACTAGAATGAAAGAAATTGATGCAGAAAATGTACGGAATTGTGGCTTATCCTATTTATAAAGATGCAACAGAGGAAAAGTGTAGGTTTTGGTCTTTTCAAAACAATTATAAAATTGTCTCCTAAAATTACTTACCAATCTTCAACTCCACATAGATGGATAGGAGACATTAACTCCCTTGTTCTTTGTGCTATACTTATCTATGTCCAAAGCAGAAAACTCCAAAGAAATTGAGAAGACACACGTGACACCAAAAGTTCCATGACACTTTTGGGCCCCTAACACCATGAAAAAAATTAAGAATTGTTTTGGTGCACACACAGTAATACTTTAATGTTCCATATTAAGACATTTTCTTGGCCTAAGAGTGTATTTTTTTTCTTAAAAAAATAAATTTCATTATTCCCTGAGAAAAGGCTCAATGGGTTAAGTCAGTCCTGACTCCAGGACACACATACACAGCTTGAGAATGTCAGTACATGGTGAGCGTAAACTCTCACCAAACGGGGACCTCCAGGGGTGTATCATGAGGATATCAGAGACATCTTCTCTAGTCACTTGTATGAATAAATCTTCTCCCTCAAATCAAATATGTTCTTATAACATCTCCCACACAAATTCATTTATGAAACACTTGACTACGATAAATTAATCGACTACATAACTATGATGATACGTACTGCTACCTAGATATATTAGGAGACAATATGATGCTTTATATTGCTTTCTGACAACATTGTTTATGCACTCGCCCTTGAAAATTGCATAGAAAGTCATTTTGTTCTGTCTAACAGCATGAATCAATGCTATAAAAGTGTGCTATAACAATGCTGATGTCAGAAGATAAGACAGTACCTCCCCTGTAGGCTCCTTTCATGGCATATTGAGAGAGTTGCACAGCTGTACACACCATAGTTGTGGTTTGACCCAAAGTATAATCGAATCTGTGAAATAGTAAAGTGCTTTATAATGGAGTTTTACTGTAATTGCTCTGTCAGGTTATCAGTTGTGTAACTTTGCCCTAAATAGAAAAAGAAAGAAAAGATTTCCCTGTCCCTCTCAGGTAGAGTGAATTTGGGAAGTGCTAGTATATGTTAGCCAAGGTGGCATTGACCCAAAAGAGGCTGGAACACAGAGCAGATCATAGAAGAATGCTTCTGATTACAAGCTAGCGCAGGCAGAATAAGAAATACTCAGGTGAATGGTGTTGATGGCATGAGGACAAGGATTAAAATGGGGAAAAAAGAAAAAAAGAGAGAAAAAGGAAAGCAAAACTGCAGAAAGTTCAGCCAGTATTAGAAATTAGGGACTTTAGAGAAAGGAAGTTTAAAAAAATGCTTTTGTTAAATTTTCCACCAGTTGCTATAAAATCACAAGAAGCCTGTGAGAGTAAGCGAGGTAACTATAAGGAAGTATTTTTAGATTTAGAAAGAGAATAAGGTTAAGTTTCCTTGGAGACATAGTTCTTTCAGACCAGATCTAGCTTGAATATTAAGAGAATTTAACTGGTTGTCATCTGCTTCTTTTTCCTAAGTCAGCCAAGCTTATTAGAGGTTTAGGAATTTTCAAAGTTAAACAGATTTTGAGAATGATGAACTCTGTCTGCCTCTCCATGTCAGACATGTCCAGTAGAACATGCTCTTCATAAAGTCAATACTAAGATGATTATAATTTGCATTGTAAGTAGAATAATTAAAGCATATTCTCACCTGCCTTAGAAATAAAAGAGAGTGGTATTTAAAAAAAATTAGAGCCACACTCTCATTAAAGTACCCATGAGGAAGCTCTTAGTTGTTTATGTTATAGAAAGGATCACAATTTTCAGACTAAACCAGAAAAAAAATTCTCACAAAATTGTCATTTAGGATTCTATGTCAAAACCAATGTTTAGTTATCTTTCTTATTTTTGAAAAGATATTTTCTGCTAATACAACTCATATCATCATATTTTATTCTATAAATAACATGAAATACTCAAGAATATATTTGTAAGCACATGCAGTAATGTATAAGATTAGGTTTAATTTCCAGGTTTTATTCCATATTTACTTTTTCATGTCTTCAAAATCAGGATAAGATGATTTGAATGCTTTACAGTATGGATAGTTAGGTTGTGAGAGACATTGGATTATAGAAGAAATATACAAGGAATTTGCATTCTAGCATTATTCTCAATTTCTTAATGCATACAAGGGAAGACGAAAATCCCATATTATTATGGTGTTTCTTGTGCTCAGCATTACATCCAAATTTCCATGCTGTCTCTGAATCTCCAGGGCTAGAAAAGAGAAATCACATTTTCCAGGATTAGTTCCTGAGTTCATGTCAAATTCTGGCGAAGAGAATTAGTATTGCCAGATTTTAGAGATTGAGAAGAACTAGAATTTATTTTATACCCTCATGACAATCAACAGGCACAAGTAATGTAGCTAAAATCAAGGTAATTCTGATTCCCAGATGGTTTCTTATGAACGAAATGTGTATGGGTAGCTGAAATGAGAAGGTGCTGTAATGCTGTAATGTCTGGCACATAAATGTCTTGATTCCATGAACGTTCTCTGATATGTACTTCCCCCATTCTTCTGAAAGTATTTAAAGCACCTAATTAAATTTATTCCTGACAGAAATATTTTCCCCATTGGACTTTGACATAAGTAGCCTGTGAATCAAATATCGACTATAGTTCTACAACCTGGTGATTCTCAACCTCAAGTACATGTACACAGGACCGCCTCCCTCACTTCAAGTTCCCGGACTTTATTTATAGACTTCTCTAGGGAAATTAATATACTGCATTCTAAGAGTATCTTGGCAGTCCTGCTGATTAGAATCTTTTTTCAGGCACAGAGTTATTCTTGTCACTGTACCAGAGCACACCCTGTAAATCCAAGGAAGGAGTGAAAGTGCTTTCTGAGTTAAGAATATGAGGGAATGTTTTCCTTAATCTCACTATTAAAATCCATGGTAAAATATTAAAGTTTAAGAATATTGGTACTTTGTCGTGCTATCAATAAAACAGATTCCTCAGTCTTATTAGGAAGGCATAAACTACATTGTTCTGATGTCAAATTAGGTAGAGATTAGAATATCTCTGCAGTGCTTTTACTGAGCATATAAGCCACCCGTCAAAACAGCTTGGTACTGGCACAAGAACAGACCTCAGGACCAATGGAATAGAATTGAAAACCCAAAAATGAACCTACACACCTATAGCCATCTAATCTTCGATAAGGGAGCTAAAACAATAGAATAGAAGAAAGACAGCCTCTTCAGTAAATGGTGCTGGCAAAATTGGTTAACTACATGTAGAAAACTAAAGCTAGATCCTTATATATCACCCTGCACCAGAATCAACTCCAAATGGATCAAAGACCTTGAACTCAAAGCAGACACTCTGAAAACATTACAGGATGGAATAGGAGAATCCCTAGGTCTCTTTGGCTCAGGCCGAAACTTTCTGAATAGAGACCCAGAAACACAACAAATCAAAGAAAGGTTGGACAAATGGGATTGCATGAAATTGCAGAGCTTCTGTATGGCAAAGGACATAGCTAGCAAGATCAATAGAAAGCCCACAGATTGGGACAAGATCTTCACTAGCCATACAACAGACAAGGGTCTCATATCTAAAATATACCTGGAACTCAAAAAATTAAATCCACCAACAACAAATCCTCAAAGAAACAACTGCTCAATAAATAAGTGGGCGAAAGACTTAAAGAGAAACTTCTCTGAAGAGGAAAGAAGGATGGCCAATAGACACATAAAGAAATGCTCAACCTCTAGCCATAAAAGAAATGCAAATCAAAACAACATTGAGATACCATCTCACCCCAGTTAGACTGGCTATAATAACAACAGATGCTGGAGGGGATGTGGACAGAAGGGAACCTTACTTCATTGTTGGTGGGAGTGTAAACTTGTTCAACCACTTTTGAAAGTAGTATGGAGGTTCCTCAAAAGACTCCACATAGAGCTCCCCTATGACCCAGCAATCCCACTTTTGGGCATTTACCCAAATGATCACAAACAAGACCATACTAAAGCTACAGGCACAACTATGTTTATTGCAGCATTATTTACCATAGCTAAGATATGGAAGCAACCCAGATGCCCCTCAGATGAATGGATCAAGAAAATGTGGTATATATACACTATGCCTCCATCAGAAAGAATGACATTGCCCCATTTGTTAGGAAATTGTAAGCCTTGGAAAAAATTATATTAAGTGAAGTAATCCAGGCCCAAAGAAACATAGGTCTCATGGTTTCCCTTATTTGCAATATCTAGTATATGTCTGAGTCAAGCAGAAAAAAATCAGAGAAGTTGATGTTATTATAAGATTATTTCTTTGTTGCTTTGTATGTCCCTCCCCCACGGTATAATCCCTGCTTTTACTGTATTTGATGTTGGTATAATTTGTGGAGGGGAAGGGAAAGAACAAATCATTTAACTAGGGATACAGGTGGACCCATTGCAACAATGAGATGTACAAGTCTGTATGACAAAAAACAAATTTACAACTTTGTCGGGTGGGGGTGCAGGGTGGGAGAAGATGGGAAGGGATGGGAAGAGGAAACAAAGGAGGAGGCAACAATGCTTGATAAGAAATGTTCTCATTATCTTGCTCATGTAATTGTAACTCCTCTGTACCATAGTTTCACAATTAAAAAGAGAAAAAGAGCCACCCATCATTTCTATTCGTAAGAAAGGTCCTTTGACCCATGGCTGCTGATTGCTAGGTTGAGTTCAATATTATGGACTCTCTTATAAACATTAGAAATATTTCTGTTGATTACCTTCCTTGGCAGACATTTTCAGGAAAAAAATATCGATTTCAGTGGAAAATATTTGATTTCTTTAAAACATCCAAATGGTTTACAACTAAATAGTAAGTGAATAATATATGGACAACCCAGTAAGCAGAAAAGATGAAAAATTGTAGACAAAAGATGTGTTGATTTCATGAAACTGATTAGATGGCCTACTGTGTATTTCCCCGTTAGTAAACGAGTAGTATGTGATGATAATAGATTCCGTGCTTCCCCTGAACTACAGTATTTACACACATGCCTTTTCATATGATGTCTCTATTGTTCTGTGTTAAAAATTGTTATTGCTAAGTAGTTGTACAAAGGGGTTACAATGCCCTAAAGCAGATTACATGTACAACGCTTCTTAGACCATGTCACCCCTTCCTTCATTCTCCCCCAATTTCCCCTTGCATCCATACCTACAAGTCTCCTCTTCCTATTAGAAGGTGGGGCCTACTGCATTACCTCCTCAATGTATGCTTTCCCTCTTTCTTTTTTTGACCAATATAATGTCCCCATTTTATAGACACAGAAGTAAAAGTGGTTAAATAATGTTAGATGGAAAACAGGTGTAAGACCTGGCATATAATCGCAAGCAAAATAATTCCAAAGTAAGTGTATTGATTTTAATACATATTAGTGTGTTTTATAACATAGGAGATTTAAAGTCAATCATGCTGAGTGATTATAGAAGCACAAAAAATGCAGTGATAAAAACTTCAAGCAAGAAAGGCTTGGCTAAGGAAATACAACATGGCTTTTTTTTCAAGTCAAATTCAGACCTGTTGAAATTTTATTATCACTCACCTGTGAAAATGTGATTTTTTCTAAGATTTTGAAATTTGTTTCCTTTTTCTCTATGACAAGAAATTTCAGAGTCATGAATGGAATGTAATATTGGCAATCAATTCAACAAAAATGAAGAGTTAGCACAAGGCAGCCAAATGGATTGCATATGAATAGATACCACTAAAATCCACAGAGAAACAAGTGGAGTAATCTTAACATTTGAGAATTGAAGAAAAAGATAAGGAAGAGATTATATAGAAATTGTTAAGATTTTAAGCATGAATGAATTTGGAGATGGAATACTTTCTGAGTGTGAAGTACAGTAATAGTAAGGAAAAATTAAAATATTTGTCCCAGAGAGCTATATCCAAAGAATAACCCTTGAAGTTTATTAAAAAAGTAAATTATTATGAAAAAATTACTCACAATTTCTTCAATTCTAGTAACTGCTATAAGCATGCTCATTCTAGACAGGATACAGAATAGGATTTCTATTTTACAGAGTCCTGACAATGAAAATCACTATCATAAGTACCATTGGGAAAAGTTTGTATAATGTACAACTCTTTCTTAATTTATTGAAACATTTCCCCAAGTGTCATGTAACTTCAATCGGTTGACCAATGGTAGTGTACTTGTTTTTATAGGGTTTATGTAAAAGTATGCATTATATATGTCTGGTCCTTATTTATAGTGGCTTTCAATTTTTAATGGGAAGAAAGGTCAAATTTCTAAATATAAACACAAATCTTTCAAGTGGCTCAGAGCATCATTAAGTTATACTCGCAAATGACTCCTAAATATGCATCAGAAGTTATATGGCTGGGCCACCTAGATACCTTTTTCCCAGCATTAATATTTGGACTGTGAATTCATCAAGTATTTCAGATTGTTTTTCACTTTGTACAAAGCTCAGCATAGAATCAGAACTCTCTTCAACCTATATGTGATATTTTCATCTTTCTTTGCTTCCTTGCTTTGATAAAAACAAAATTTGTGGTTAAGAATACCTTGTAATCAAGCAAAAATAGCAAGTATTGACTTGCTTTTGACTGGCAACTAATTTATTTTGGAACAACTAAGTCAGAAGATGTTGAATCACCATGTCCTTCCCTCGCTGAAGAGTGCCGTTTGGTGTTAAGTGCCAACAGTGATTAATATTGTGTGATTTCAATGGAAAAAACATACGAACTGAAAGAAACTTGAGCAAAGATTAGGTGCTAAAGGCAATTTCTGATGAAGCAGCAAGTTCAATTCAATCACCAGTGGAAAAAAATCAATGAAATGAAAATGGACTGCTAAGGCAGAAACTGACCATTTCAGAATGTCCCCAGCAACACATGGAATCATGCTCTATTATCTTCATCTACCCAGGGAATCATCTTCCTCCTCACCAACTCCAGCCCATAATAGCTACTTTAAAGAACTTAAACACATTTGGACATTTTAGGGCTCTTCCAGTGTTCCAGAGATCTTCCCATCTATCTAAAAGGCAAAAAGAAACCACAATGTCCTTTTCCAATAGCACTCTGCTTCCTTGCATTTTGAAACAGACACAAAAGGAAAACATGTTGTCTCAAAATTTAACCTGAGGATTCCTTTTTCTTTCCTTGTTTCTTTATTTGTTACTCTTTTTTGTGCAGAGGGGTTACAATAAGTCAGGTAATGAGTACATTTCCTTCTGGAATATGTCACCCCTTCCCTTGCTCTCTCCAAGTATTTCCCTTATGTCCCCAGAGGTAAGCTGTACAGTCCATTTTCAATATAGTGTCTAGTGAGTACCACTGCTACACTTGTTCACTCTTTGTCCCTCCATCTCTTTCTTTCTTTCCTCCCTTCTTACTTCTTTCTTTCCTTCTTTCTTTCGTTCTTTCTTTCTCTATCTCTTTTTCTTCCTTTCTTCCTTCCTTCCTTCCTTCTCTTTCTTTCTTTCTTTCTTTCTTTCTTTCTTTCTTTCTTTCTTTCTTTCTCCTTCCTTCCTTCCTTCCTTCATTCCTTCCTTCCTTCCTTCCTTCATTCCTTCCTTCCTTCCTACCTTCCTTCCTTCCTTCCTTTCCTTTTTAAAAGTGGGGATTGAAGTCAGGGCTTCAAGAACAAAAGGCAAGTAGTTTCTCACTTGATATACATCCTTAGCCATTTGATTTTTGAGATAGATCTTGCAACCTGTATGAGGAACTGGCTTTGAAATCATGACCACCCCACTTGCACTTGCCAAGTAGTTGAAATATCAGGAAGTATCACCATGCCAGGCTCACAGATCCTTGATTCCAAGGGTCACATTAAGTGAAGCTTTTGGGCTTCCTTTCAATTTCTTAATGAATAAAGTACATAGACTTAAATAAAAGGCAATTACATTGAAATATAATTCTGAAGAGGCTTTTCTTCTTAGTGCATAAGAAACTCCAGCAATATGCCTAATAGCTGCAACAATTTTGAAGTATTAATGAACACACATTATATTTCAAAATATTTTAATAACTGTTTTGTAATAGAATCTGTGGTGACACAGTCACATTTACTGTTGATTACTATGGTTTACTGCTGCATTTGTAATTTAAAATAGCAATTTTTACTTAAAGGTTTGTGCAGCATGTGCATTTTATATATACACATATACATATGTATGTACATGTATAGATTTTCCCTCTCATAATGCATAAACTTCTGTATATACATCCCAAATCCCCTATAAACCATCAAAAATCCAAAGATCTCAAGTTAAAAACCTCTGTACTGTCATAGAGGCAAAATATTACCAGAAGAAAGATACTATGCTTATTATGTCTTGGACAGATTATATTTGCTAGAACATTATCCACTATTATTCTGATAATGATGCCTAAATTCTACCACAAACTATTTCCTCAGCATGAATATTAATGTTATCCTCTACACTTACAGTATTTATGAATAAGTCTGGGGAGTATCACTGTCAGATTCCAGTTCTCTAGTTGTTTGGAACATGGCCTATTAGACATTGTTTTATGTTCTGATGTGATTAGAAGAGAAATAATGTGTTTGTTTGTTTCTCTTCCCTCCCTCACAGGTCATATGCACAGAATTTCAGTGCCCTTATTTTGCTGTAACAAGGGGAAGGTAGTAGTTTTCATAACCCATATGTTACACCTATTATGTAAAAGCATTACTATAATTGACACTTTGGAAGTTTGCTCCCCTCCTTGCATCCTAAAAATGAGTTCGTGGAAAAAATATCATCTAAAATACTTAAATTTGTGGGTTAGGAATGCAACAAAATGTAACTCCTTCGGCTTCAGGTAGAAAACTGCATAATGTAATAATGATAGAATTATGCACACAAATCATTATATCCCTTATGTGTAACACTATTATACATTTTCAATTTCTTTTTGCCAAGCACTCAATATGGCTTATTAATGGAAAATATCAATACAAAGCACAGAGGAAGGATTATATTTGAGGATGGTAACCATGTCCAAATCAGAGCCAAGCAGCCAAGAGAGATAATGCTTATTCTTTAAGAAGAGTCAGTCATTATTTCCAAATGATGATCTGATTACTGAAAACAAAGTGATAAATAATTTGATTTCCACAACCAAACACATCTTGGGAATTTTAATTCCTTCTAGATTCCTTGCTGGAGATCGAACGTGTGACTAGGATCAGATATGGTTATTCATGTGTTTTCTCACATCTCCTTACCACTATCTTTTGATAAAAAATAAATTTAAAACATTGATTGCAGTGGTATTTAATTTTTACATTCATTTTACTTTGTGACCAATCTCAGGGAAAAAAAGCACATCCCATCAATATGTTTCTGCTTCATGTTTCTCCATTTACAGCTAACATTCATTTGTTGACATTGTTCTCTATTTGTTTTTTTTTTGGTTGGTGGTGGGGCTTAAACTCTGGGCCTGGGTGCTGTCCTTCAGCTCTTTAGCCACAGCACCACTTCCTAATGTTTGAGTATTGAATATAACATTTCAACATCTTGTAAGAAGACAATTTAGATTTCTCCTTCATATTTTCTATCCATACTTACACTTACATGCATCATTCCTTCTGAATATCAAAGCTGACGACATAAAACATTTATTCCAGGTAAATACTATTGTATCTGTTCACAACTGAGTATTTACTATGCAATTCAGAAATTTCAATGGCTTTGCAACTTTCTATTTTGCTGGAAAGTGAGGGAGTATGTTTGTGTTGTTTCATTTTCACATTTTTTAATAAATTGCCAATGAAAATATAACTCCTTATGTAAGGGGGTATGTGCACTTTCTCTGTCTCTATCTCTGTCTCTGTCTGTCTCTCTGTCTTTATCTCTCTGGCTCTCTCTGTCTGTCTCTGTCTCTGTCTGTCTCTCTCTCTCACACACACACACACAGACACTCACACACATTTATTTTTGCTCATATTTTCTCCTCAGAAGCTTTCCCCCAGAATAAATTACCTACAACTCCAAGACATCTAGGCTGAGTGGACATTGTTCAGAGGGGAGGAAAGAGCATTTTTTAGAGGGGCTTCTTATCAATGTTCATGGAATTCGTTTTCAAGCCCTACCTTTACCTAAAAGCTTCTTTTTATCGTCTATTTCCTGAATTCCATTATTTCCTTTTAGTCAACATTTTGTAAAGCTTATTCTCTCACTGCTTATTGGGGGAATATTGAACTCAGGTCAATTCTAAAGATTGTCTCTTTCTGAAAATAGCATATTTCTTTTCCTTATCACTTGAGTATAAAATTCTCTATTCGAAAATTAAGGCTAGAAAGGCTGAAAGCAAGAGTCTTATGCTAATCTTTCAAATTAATTCAAATCCTGTTTGTGATGAGATGCTGATCCTCTACTGCTTGTAGGGAAATAATTCTTTATATTTAGACTTTATTAATATACTAAATGATTGACCCAGTTAAAGTTTGCAATTCTGGATATAGTGGATCTATGCCAGTATTATTAAGTAGAAATTGTATGCTTCATATCCTAAGGCCAATAGCCAGCCCTGATCATTCAATAATTTTTCATATGTATGGTGATAGCCTGAAAATATGTGAAGAAAATAACTTAAAGAGACAAAGAATCATTTTGGTACATCATTTTCAGAGAGTTAAGTCTATGGTTATTTGCTACATGACTGTTAGAAACATACCAGTGGCTGGGAACATGTGACAGGAAATTTCTTTGCTATGATCAAAAAACAGAGAGAGACTGAAGCAGGATGGAGAAGCAGATTGCCTTTCTGACCATCTTCTTGGTCAGTTCTACCTACTCGTTTGTCTATATAAACCCGTGTTTACAGAGAAAATGGAAGGAAATAATTCTGACATATTGCTCTTTCTTAATTTAAAATATTCATCTTTATTTATTTATATTCTTGATTGATTACTGGGAATCAAACATACTAAATATGTATTTAATATTTAACCGGCAACTTCTAGCTCTTTCCTAAATGAGCTATGATTTCATACCTCTTAATGATATTATCAGAGTTTATTTAATTTTTTATGTAGCCTTACTTAAAAATATTCATTTAGTAATTTGTCTATGCATACAAACTTCATAAATAGCATAAGTCACAGTAAAATAACTTATTATCCTCACTAATAAGTGTTGAAACATTATGGAGGAGTTACTAGATATATATTATGTTCTATTTCCTAATCCTAACTTCTAACCCAGTGAAGACATAACAATACAAATTTGTAGAGTGTAATACTGTAGTTAAATGCAGATGGAAAATTCTCAAAACAAAGCAAAGCATATTCAGTATCACATTAAAAATATAATGCAATATGATTAAGTGGAATTTATCTCTGGAGTGCAAGGATGGTTCAATGTTACATATGTAAATCAATAATTAAGATACAGCACTCTAGCACAATCAAAGACAATTCCATATATTCATTTCATGAGACATGAAAATAGTATGATAAATCAATATCTCTGTATGAGAAAACTATGATCAAATTAGGTATTGAACGAATGTATTTCAGCACTAAGTCACCCACAACATATACATGGCATCATTCTGAATGAATAAATGTTGAAAGATTTGATGAATGTGACAAGAATACCCAATTTCTGTTTTTATTTAACAGAGCAGAAAGTCATAGCCAGAGCAATTATACTAAACAAGAAATAGAGAACATCAAATAGGAAAAAGAGTAATCAATCTGTCTTTGTGATGTTATATATAGAAAATTCTAAAGAATTTTCCAAAAAAAAAAAAAGAATTGGTATGAGTGAGTGAGATGATTTTCTGGTTATAAAAAGCAGTATCTCTAAGAAAGAACAACATTTTATTCACAATATACTAAACTACTAATAAGATAGATAATGATGCATTCATCCAATGAGGGGAAATATTTCTACAATGAAAGTACAAAATATTGATGAAAAATACAAAGAAAGAGAATACATTTCATATTAGAATTGATATTGATAAAAGATAAATATCATCTAAAGCGATCTAAAAATATAATCATTATGAAAATGTCATTGTTACCTTTAATATATATAAATATATATGAATATAACAGCTCCGAATTTTATATGATATTTTATGCCACAGAAAGGTGACTATATTAAACCAGGTAACAATAAAATATTTTATCCCTCAAAACAGAAGACACAATTTTGAATGTAGTCACAAAGGAATGATTAAGATAAAAATATATGCTAAGGAATAATAAAAGTAATAAGCAAACTATACATGAATCAAACTATACATGAATCAAAATACTATACTGAACCTTATAAATACACATGAATATTGTATCATGCAAAGATAATGCTAATAAAGATTAAATTAAAATTCAATCATTATTTTACTTCAGAATATAAATATATAAAATATTATTACAAATTATAAAAATTATTACAAATTATAAAATTAAAAGGAAGAAATATACAGTAGCCACACATAAAATTGTTAGGCTATTTTAATATTTTTACAATTCTTTTTATTCATATTTAATTTATAATTAAATTTTCTGGTCTAATCTTATAATACCAATTATGTAGTATTTTATCATCTGTGGAATATTTTATATAATTTATAGATTTGGTATTTCATGAGTTAAAATTTCATATTTATCTAACCTTCCTATTAGTGCTGGTCATTCTTGACTGACTCTTCACTCTTCTTACAGATGTTACTTTGGAAATTCAGAGTTGTGAAGAGATTCATGTAGTAAAATTTCTTGAAAATTGCCTGACATTGATGTAAACTATGAATAACAATGATTCTTCCCCCTTCATGTCTTGATAAATTTTACCATTTTTACAGAGCCTGTCCTTTGCAGTTTTTTCTAAAGGCAATTTTGCCCTCATTCTGAACTTTACAAGTGCCAATCAAGTTTAGACAAACCTTTTTTTGTCTCATACATGTTGTTCTTAGTTCTATATGCAAGCATTTTTAGTAATAAAAAAGATTTATTAGCACAGTCCTGTAAAGACAACTTAGTGACCAGTGACGACACAGAAGAACAGCACAGTTTAGACAGAGTTTGTGGATTTCAATCATTGCTCATTTATTTCACTGGATTCATTAAAATTTCTCTTATACCCATTTCCTGGATGATTTTTATAAGTGAAGGGAGACAGCACAAATATAATATTAACAAATATAACATTAACAAATATACCATGGGGGAGGGATTTCACTGTATTTGATGCTGGTATAATTTGTGGAGGGGAAGGGAAAAAATCGGTTAAATAGGGATACAGGTGGACCCATTGCAACAATGAGATGTACAAGTTGTTATGTTGAAAACAAACTTTACAACTTCGGTG
>NW_012267338.1:4662350-4717880 GCF_000151885.1 Dipodomys ordii
CCCTCTGTACAGTATTTTCACAATAAAAAAAAAATAGGGATACAGGTGGACCCATTGCAACAATGAGACGCACAAGTCGTTATGTCGAAAACGAACTTTACAACTTTTGTGGGGGGAGGATGGTTGGTTGTTGGGGACGGGGGTAGGATGGGAAGGGATGGGAAGGGGAAACAAAGGAGGAGGGTACAATGCTTGATAAGAAATGTACTCATTATCTTGCTCATGTAATTGTAACCCCTCTGTACAGTATTTTCACAATTAAAAAAAGAAAAATCACATAAAAAAACAAATATAATAGAGCACATGAACACAATAAACACAAAAATCATGAATATCTCAATAAATGCAGAAAAAGCCCTTGACAAGATTCAGTATATCTCCACATTAGCCCTAACAAAAGTAGGAATTAAAGAAACATATATCAATAGGATACAGGCTACTTCTGAGAAGTTTTTCCACCTTTCAAAGTTAGGAATGAAACGAGGTCACTACATGAAGATTTCAAGTACTTAGAGTCTTATCCAGAGCAATGAGGAAAATGAAAAAAATCTAAGTAATGCAAATAAAAAGGAATAAACTCAATTTTCCTTATTTGCCAATAATATGCCTGTACCCTTAAAGGCTTCCAAAGATACCACCAAAATTTTTTTTCGTTTCTGTGAACATTTTTATCACTTTTCTTGGGTACAGAATTAACATAAAAGCAGCTTCTTTTCCATTTATCAGTAATAACATGCTGAGAAAGAAATCAAATAGAAAAATAATCCTAGGCACAATAGTAAAAAAAAATATACCACGAAAATTATAATGCCTTCAAAGAAAGAAATTGTAGGAGACATTAAAACATTCAAATCCTTGCCATGTTAATAGACTAACAGACTTAATACTAGTAAATGAGTATACTGTCTGACTTTAATACAACATAGCCATACTGTTTTTTTAAAGCATTGTGTTGACAAAATTGCTGACAGCAAACCAATGGAGTAGAATACCCTCTGATTTTTATGAAGATGCCTATCATTACTTTGAAAAAAATCTCTTTAGAAAATGGGTTTAGTGTAACTGATTATGCATATATAGAAGCCTGAAACTAAAGTTCTTTCACTCTACACAAAATAAGTTCATCATAAGGAATTCTTGAAACTTTGAATCTACTAGAAAATCTACTAGGGAAATTGCTTCAAGAAATGCACTCTATAGATAATGTCTTTCTGAACATCATAGCAATTTCTTATGAAAGAAAAGCTACAATGGACAAATGGAATCACATCCACTTAAAATATGTCTGCACAGCAAAGGAAACAATCAAGACAGCCTAGAGTAGAACAAAACCATTGCCAGTAATTCATCAGATAAAGGACTAATAACCAGACTGTAGAGGGAGTTAAAAACAACAACAACAACAAAAACTTAAAGTCTAAAAGAGTTCTAATTAATGAATGGGTCACTTTCTGAGATATTTGGATTCAATTCTAGAATCTATGAGTTTAGCAATAGAATTCAGCCCACCATAACTTATTACCTGAGAGGAAAAAATATATGCATTAATCTATAGTCAAAATTCCCCTTAAAAACTTTTACTGAAATTACTGTATATCCTGCAGCTGAGGAAAGAAATGCGGAAGGAAGAATACTAATGGAGGAAAAGCAGAAACATTTGTGTCATAGTCCCAATGCATAAGCTCTCTGATGTTACAGCTGATACTTTTCAGAACATTTGCTCCTCTCCCTTACACAGCACACCAGTAAGCCTTTTACAATATCACAAAATGTTTATATCTAAGACATTTGTAAAAGATATGCTATCTCTGAAATAAGGCAGAAATAAAAAGATAGAAAACCCTCAATGGAGCCAAGAACAGAAATTACTTAAGAAGAATATTATCTCATAGACCAGAAAGTAGAACAAAAGATACCAAAAATTAAAAAAAAAACCATTATCAGGATCTTACACAGATATGAAACAGATATTGATATTATCCTACTAAGATTTCTTTAAGTATCCATGGCTAATAGGTTATAAAATAAAATAAAGGTATAAATCAGACAGATAATTTCAGTACAAAGGTGGAACCTCTAAGATATAACTAAATATGTATATGTATATATGGAAGTAAAAGCTATAGCAATAGAAACTGAAAATAACTTTTTTTGGTCTGAGACTGGGACTCAAACTTTTGCTCATTTTCTAGCACTCTACCAACTGAGCTATGCCTCCAACCCCTAAAAACAACTTTTGATGGTCTCATTAATAGAGACAAGAAAACAAAAAAAATTAACAGAAAAACAGATGTATATCTATATATATGTCTGAAACATATTGACCAGAAAAGTTAAAAAAAACAGACAGAAAAACAGAAAAGGGCATAAATTAGCTTTGGTATATGTCAAATTATGTGGCAAATGCAGTTGAAATACAGAAGGAAGAGAAAGAGCACCCATAGTTAAAGAAATACTTGAATGAAATAATCCTAAAGTTTTCAAACTTCAGAACCAAGAATCTCAAGATAATTTGTAGAAAAAAATCAGTACGAACAAACAAGAAACTCAAAAGACACATTAGCAAACTTCCTCAGCAAATGAAACTTGTAAGTATATTCACATATAGTTACTTAAAAGACACCTAGAATAATCGTTCAGAAACGAGTCATCAAGATAGAATAAGAGATGCCCAGATAATATTTCCAAACACAAAGATCTGACAGCCATTGATAGACAAATGTACCTTTATGCAAGGGCCTTGGTAACCAGGGGGTAGGGGAGAACACATCTGGCAAAATGAAAGACCCAGAGTGATGCTTTGAGAAAAAAGGCAAGAAAAGGCTGTAGCAGGAGATGCACCAAACCAGGCCCCAGTTCCAGACTGCTGATTGATGCACCCACTATGCTCATGATTCATGCCAGCTTCATTATACTTCTGTAACTAGCCTCAAAGGTCAATGTACCAGAGGGAATGAGTGTCTGTATGTATTCCAGAGATAGGTCCTTGAATTGATTTTAAAAGATTTATGCTATTAGTTTCTCTGAGTAACATATTCTCAATCCAATGAGGTCTTTCACAATATGCTTGCACATGTGTGACTATTTTTGAAAGAACACATTTTCTCTTCCACAGTGTAAGCAATCTTCAAACCTCACAATGAACAATTAATGGGCTTTTAAAAATATAATTCCTAGGAGGCTGCAATGCTTGGTAAGAAATGTACGCATTATCCTGCCCATGTAATTGTAACCCCTCTGTACAGTATGTTCACAAATTAAATTAAAAAATATAATTCCTTGTATTTTCATATGACACCTAGTAAAAGTCATTTGGTCATTTCTTTTAATAAAATAAACATACCACTTTGATTATATTTTAAAAGCATGTGAATATAAAAGTGTAAGCAGGATAGATTTTTCAACATAGTTATTTATTATATTGATCATTTTCAAATGGTTTCAGTCTTTTTTCATCAAATTATCCTATGTCTTGACTAATTTGTGCTTCATTGAGAAGATAATTATAAAGTAATTATGAAAACTTAAAATATCATTAACTTTGTCCTCCATGGATTTAGCAGCCTAATAAGACTCATCCAAATTTTTCTACTTTCCTTTAAAAATCAAGCAACACATAACCCAAAAAAAAATTTTACATGCAATCAAGGTATTCATTTTTCTCTTAAAAATATTTTCTCCAAATTATCATGTTTGTCACTCTGTATGTTTCTCTAATCTCCATTTGCATGAGACAAAAAGAATTTTTTGTCATAATTTAAAAGCTTAATATATATAGGTAGCTCTCTATAAATATGTATAGATGCATATATGTATGTATATATGCATATATATGCATACAAAATTACACACATGCATGCATACATAATCATACACACATAGCTGTGGAAGTGCTAAAGAGAATTAATATTTGAGATCAGTACAAAAAATCAGATCATTGATCAAATAATTTACAAAATGTAAATATTCCTTATAGATAATACCATTAAAATTTAAGTTTAGGGCTTTCTCAGTTTTTCTTTTTAATATTATTTACTTTATTCATCTCTTATAGAAAGCAAAAAGAATATTTAATGATATTTCTGTTCAACTATGAGAAACAGGAGGGTTGGGAATTTATACTACAGATTTAATTTCATATTGGATATTAAAATAATTTTTCTTTTCTTCTATCCTTCACCAAAACTCTAAAACCATCAAAACTATGCATACACTAGAATTCATTATATTTATTATATTTAAAAAAACAGGGTCAAAGAAAAGAACCTAAGAAAAAAATAGAAAAACTCCATATAATTGTATAAAATGGGTATGAGACATTTTGTGTTTGTTTCCTTGTGGGTTTTTGTTGTTTTCGTTGTCATTTAGTTTTCATGTTTTTGGAAGTAGTATGGATTGAAATCAATGCTTTGTGTCTGTTATGCACATTTTCTACCACTAGATCCATACCTCCAATGTTATAATTTTTAAAAGCCTAGTATGACAAAATTACTAAGTGAAACCATGCCAGTTTATTGCACACAAATACCATACAACAAAATGTGCCCACATCTACAAAATTCATACATTTTATTTTTGTGTGTGGAAATTTTGGCTGAAATAACTGAGACTTAGCTAAAAGCAGACATTTTTGTTTGTTGTTATTACTTATATTTGTTAAGGGAATATCTTGTATAAAATAATTTATATCTTCAAATTTCCTCTTAGCTTTACATTGAAGAAATTCATTTTTCTGAAGTAAGTTTAGCATTACATTTTTCCTGTTTTAAATACAAGTAGTAATCACTATAGTTCTTCAAATATGGACCATTCACTTTAGGTCTTTTCTCCCACTTTGGCACCTACTCTGTAGATTTCCATCTCAGGACATCATTTACATAATAATAATATTTTAATAACTACACTATACTATTCATCATATTTTTTTTTGTTAGCCATGAAGCCTGAACTCTGGGCCTGGGCGCTGTCCCTCAGCTCTTCAGCTAAAGGCAAGCGCTCTACCACTTGAACAACAGCACCACTTCCAGCTTTTTCTGCTTATGTGGTGCTGAGGAATTTAACCCAGGGCTTTATGCATGCAAGGCAAGCACTCTACTACTGAACCACCTTCCCAGACCTCATTATATATATTAACATCTCAATACTCAAAATGATATTGCAGTTATATATTTTATCTCCAATTACAGGCAAATTAAGAGAAGAAAAGGAGAGTAATTTATTCATACTTAGTGTTTGTTTTCAGTAGCCTATTTTTTAATCCTACAAACTGGAATACCATAATTTTTTATGTTTAGCCCTGTGACACTAGGTGATCAAATAGTAGGTGCATTACATCTTGTTTCATAGAGCAGCAAAGCACGCAATTCACTTTAGAATGATATTCATCTAAGTGGATAAAACAGAAAGTAACTTTGGAACTTAACCTGGAAAGTGTCACTTATCTGAATAATTCATTCACTTAGAAGACAAAACCAGATAAATGAAGTGCCACAGTATCTTGCTGTCTTTATGAATTTGCATCTATTCTTGCTTTTGATTTCTAACTGGTGTCCCATTAGTTGATTCATTTTAATTTAGCAATAGAATGTCTAAGTTCTAAATGCTTGATAGAAATGCTTGGTAATTTTGCTTCACTCCCACATAATTCCAAGTCTCCATTAAAAGGCACCTCATTACAGTAGTGGCAGAGTAACACCTGCCTGGACAGGAATTAATTTTGGCAGAAGCTCAGCAAGGGCTTTGTTTCTGATTGATCTACAAGGGTAGATTGGCTTGGCTTTACAGAATGCTTCTGGCCTACCTTTTGTCTTCTTAATATCATTCATGTCCTTCAGGTTTTCAAGCTACTTAAGTAGCCTCTGAGCCGTTTTGCACCAATATTCATTTTAAACTACTTTTGCTGGATTTTTTTCTTTCCAAACTAAGCTCAGAAATGAATTTTGCGATTTGCCTAAGAGGCATATTTTTCTTTCAAAGTCATCTATTTCAGCCATTTTAAACAGTTAGTTTTTATGACAACAGATATAATGGCCTTGTGATTAGCTTGCATTTTGTAAATTTGCCCTTTTTTACTCTTTAGTATTCCAACAGTCATACTCTCTTCTACTTAATCCATGCATATCAATGATGATGATAAGTTGGGAAAATAATTTCTGCAGTTAAGAAAATGTGATTTAAAAAGTATGATTGGAAGAAGAGACGTAAGCCAAAGAAATTGCTGTACAGATTAATTTCTTTTCCTAAACTATTTTTATTACATTTTGATATCTACCTCTAAAGTACTTTACATGATATAAGAATATTAACAACTGTGCAGCAAACACTGTAAGAAAATTTTATCTACGAAAAACACACCAGGATTCTTTTCCTGCGATATTTGTATTTGTCCCAACTTATAACATTATGTGCCAATGCTATTAATTTTCTAGGTCCATAGTCTGGCTGTAAGTAGTAAGCAACTCCCTCTCCTCTTTTCTTCGTGAGGTAGTTGTAAAAAGTAAATTGTTCGTAAGTTTTGACATCATTCATTTCTATTTTAAATCATACCTAGCTGTTCAACTGAACTTGACCTTTGTTTATAAACTATATCATCCTTAAATTCCCACCTGTGCTATGAAATATCAGTTTTGAATAATCACCTTTAATTTCTTATGTGCTACAATGTCTATTTTGGGGAAAATGCTAGGGGCTGTTGAGAAGAATGTGAGTTCAGCAGTTGTGCAATGGAATGTTAGTGAGTGTGGGATATTCATGTAACATAGAATTTTCCAAGTGTGGACTAACTATACTATTATGTCCAGAAGTGAAAGATTATGAATTTTTTGTGCTGATATCTCCAGTGTATAGATTTATAGTTGTGAAAGCTTCTTGAAGGATTATAACCTTTACCATTATGAAATGAACTTCTGTGTAACTTCTAACTGATTTTGGTTTGAAATTCTCTTTCTTTGGCTTGGACATGGCTGTTCCTGCTTGTTCTTAGCCTCCATTAGCTAGAATAACTTTTTCTGTCCTTCCAACATCAACCTGGCTTGTCTTGGCCAGTAAGATGTATTTCTGTTAGGCAACGTAAAGTTTTGTCTTTTTTTTAAGTCCATGCCAACAGTTTATGCCTTTTGCCTAGAAATTTGAACTATTAACGTTCATAGTTATAATTAAAAGGTAGTACTTTTCTTTTATATGGAAATTCCTATTTTTGGTTGTTTTTATAGTGTTTGCTTCCTCTCTGCTCCTTAGTTGCTTGTCTATTCATCTAGTGAAATTATTTTCCTACATTTGCCTTCCTCTTTTTCAATTGTGATTACTTTATCTTCTACAGTACAGTGCAGTGGTTTCAACCATCTTTACAATTATTTTACCATGAAAAGTTTGTATTTCTTTCAAATTATGCAGGATGGCTTCATTAGTACAGTTGTCTAGATAAAGATTCTTTTTAAGAACCTGAAGTTTTTCATGTCATGTCATCCTGACTCAATGTTTCTGTTGGGAAAGGTGTTATTATTCTCATGTTTTGCCTTTATATATGACAGGATGTTTCCCTCTTATAAATTTCAGTGTTTTTCCTTTTCAGTATAATTCATGTTTTAACTATAAGATACCTTAGAGAAGTTCTTCCTTGAATTTGGAGTACTAAAATGTCTATATCCTTGATAAATGTATTTATCAAAATTTTTGTAGTTGCTAATATTATATCAAATATCACCTATTTGCCTTTGGTTTTGTCTTCTTTTATGCCCATACCATTTAATAGTATCCCATATGTTTGCATGTTCTATTCAAATTTCATGATTTTTTCCCATTTATCTTTATAATAAGATTCTTTTTACTATTCTGATTTGTGTCAAGCATCTTTCCTTTGGTATGCTGCAAAGTCTTTTCAATTTGTTGTGTGTTTTAAGTGTGATATTTATTAGTTGATGGTCTTCATGACTAGAACCAGAGGTAAAATTTAAAGCCTAGGAATTTGTCATGCAGATAAATGGTTAACTAAAAGTTTTGATTCATTTTTTAATCTTTTAAAATATATTTTTATTGTAAATATACTGTACAGAGGGGTTACAGTTACATGAGCAAGGTAATGAGTCCATTTCCTATACAGCATTGTTACCCCCTCCTTTGTTTTTCCCCTACCATCCCTTTCCTTCCCCAACCCCCTCATTCCTTCCCCCCTTGCAAAGTTGTAAAGTCTATTTTCTTTTTTTAATTTTTTGTAAGAATAGTGTACAGAGGTGTTGCAATTACATGAGTAAGGTAATGAGTCCATTTCTTGTCGAGCTTTGTTTTTCCCCTACCATCCCTTCTATCCCCACCTCCCCAACTCCCCAATCCCACCCACACAAGTTGTAAAGTTCATTTTCAAAATAGTGTCTTGTACATCTCATTGCTACAATGGGTCATCCTGTATCCTTGTTTAAGCATTTTTAAAATTTCCCTTCCCCTACCCAAATTAGAAATATATATATATATATATATATATATATATATATATATATATATATATATAAAATATATACAAAATGCAGGGCACCGACATCAAATACAGTGAAAACAGGGGTTATACTGGGGGGAAAGTACATACAAAAGAAACAAAAAAAAATCACATAGTACATTTTTAGATATGTTAAAAACAATAGCAAGAAAGAAGAAACAAGTTGTGTCCCTATCTTGGGGTTCATTTCACGTAACATCATCTTATATGGTCATATGTACCTAGCTTTTGACCTTTTCTGCTTGTGTTAGACTTATGCTAGTTATTGCAAATAAGGGAAACCAACAGCTTTTCTGTATGCCAACAATGAGAAGAGTGCAGCTGAAATCAGGAAAGCATCTCCTTTTGTAATAGCCTCACAAAAAATAAAATACGTAGGAGTTAACTAAAGAAGTGAAGGACCTCTATGATGAAAAATTTAAAAACCTAAAAAAAGAAATTAAGGCAGAACTTAGGAAAAGCCACCCGTGCTACTGGATTGGGAAGATTAATATAGTGAAAATGGCAATACTTCCCAAGGCTATCTACAAATTCAATGCAATACCTATCAACATCCCAACCTCCTTCTTCAAGAAAATAGAAGAAACAACCCAAAAATTCATATGGAACAATAAAAGACCCTGAATAGCAAACACAAATCCTTAGCAGAAAGAACAGTGCTGGAGGAATATCAATACCAAATTTCAAACTCTACTAGAAAGCCATAGTAATCAAAACAGCTTGGTACTGGCACAAGAACAGACCAATGGAATAGAACTGAAAACCCAGAAATGAACCCACAGACCTATAGCCATCTAATCTTCGATAAGGGAGCTAAAAAAAATAGAATGGAAGAAAGACAGCCTCTTCAGTAAATGGTGCTGGCAAAATTGGTTAAACACTTGTAAAAAACTAAAGCTAGATCCCCATATATTACCCTTCACCAGAATCAACTCCAAATGGATCAAAGACCTCGAAGTCAAATCAGACACCCTGAAAACATTCCAGGAAGGATTAGGAGAAACTCTAGGGCTCAAAGCACAGGCCAAAATTTTCTTATTTGTTTTTTAACTACATGTTACTCCCTCAAACCTTCTTGATTCTGACTGGTCATTGAGCCTCAACCTCTTCTATCCACAACCAATATATGATTGTCCTTTAGGAAAATAACCATAAATATTTTCAAGTATGATTCAATAGTCTTCCTCTTTTCCTGGTTACGTAGCTTCTTCTTTTGAGCTGTTGTTTTCTAGGAGATTAAAACATATCTATTGGAATTAAATTGGAGGTGGAATATAAAGCTGCAGGTACAAGTGCATAAAACAGGGTATGACTAGCAGAGAAAATACTTTGCAATATGTTATTATCGAAAGCCACAAAGGAAAATTTAATATGGCAGGAAAACGTACAAAGGGACTATATAATTTAAATAGAATGAGCTTAAAAGTAAAAGACAAACGATTGTATATAAATGTCATCCTTGACAATCAATAATAATTATAAGTAAATTAGAAGAGCTTTTTACTTCGTTGGTTTAGTAACTCCAACTCCAACAACACTTTTAAACCTTGCATGGTTGGGAGGAATAAGACCCTTTCTCATAACTCATTGATTCCATTCCCTATATTATTTGTTTTAAATCTTCTTTTTCTTTTTGTTTGTTGGTCATGGGGCTTGAACTCTGCCTGGATACTGCCCTCAGCTCTTCATCTCAAAGCCAGTGCTCTACCACTTGAGCTACAGCATCACTTCCAGTTTTCTGGTGGTTTATTGGAGATAAGATAAGCCCTGCCAGGGCTGGCTTTAAACATTGATCCTCAGATCTCAGCCTCCTGAGTAGCTAGGATTACAGGTGTGAACTACCAGCGCCTGGCTTAAATCTTCTTATTAACAATCAAATATGACAAAATCCCATCATAGCTAATCACCTACCACAAGCACTCATTCCATGCAGCAGCATCTCTCTTCTGAATTAATAACACATGGTTCTTAGTGTTTCTTCCTTTTTCTCTCCTTGTTCCTTACAAGCCATTTCCAAAAGAACAGTACCGCCCCTTTTTAAAAAATATATTTTTATTGTAAAGATACTGAACATAGGGGTTACAGTTACATGAGTAATGTAATGAGTACATTTCCTATTGAGCATTGTTACCTCCTCCTTTGTTTTTCCTCTTCCATCCCTTCCCTTCCCCTTTCTCAATTCTTTCCCCTCCCCCCAAAATTGCAAAGTTCATTTTCAACATAGTGTCTTGTACATCTCAATGTTACAATGGGTCAACCTGAATCCTTATTTCAGCATTTTATTATTTCCCTTCCCCTCCCCAAATTAGAAAAATGTATATACAAGATTCAGGCCACCGGCATCAAATACAATTTAAATTCATACATCAGCTCATGTCTTCTGCTGCTCACATTCCTTAAATAACTAGCTCTCTCAGAGCATCACTATTTCTGACCCTTCTGTTAACTCTGCGGCTTTGTACTTAAATATTTTTCTTTCTACCTTGACTATACAAAGTAGGTACACAATTTGTTTAGCCATATCCTTCCAACCCTTAAAATGGCCACCTTCTATTTCCACTTCTTTTTTTCTACTATCTCCCTTTCTTTTATTGTTCCATTGTATAAAAATCTATTTCACAAATACTGTTTAAATTTTTCCCTCCTTTTTCCAATGCCTACATTGGCGGGTTTAAGACCTAATGAAACTAAAGGCTCCAATTAGTAAGCCCTTACCCAGAATACTGTAATGCTGTTCCCCCAGGATCATACATGCCAGGCAAAGAAGTCTACCTCTGTGCCAGTTCTGCAGTGCAAACTTCTTAATGAATGGGTAACTTCCCACTTGAGGATATTAAGAGTAACCTCGGATTCTTATATTACATCACAAGAAAGTCAGAGGAAAGTGTCTGGTTACTTAAATGTGTTTTCTTGAACTGAACTACTGCATGCAAATGCATAGGAACATTGAAATCAGTTATCTCTCCCTTGTCTAATTTCGATTGCAGTTTTTTTAACTATAGGAATTTTTTTTATTATTTTTATTATTGGGTCCAGTCGTGGGGCCTGAACTCTGGGCCTGGGCGTTGTCCCTCAGCTCTTCAGCTCAAGGCTAGTGCTCTACCACTTGAGCCACAGTGCTTTACGGCTTTTTTTTTTCTTTGTGCTCATGTGGTGCTGAGGAATCGAACCCAGGGCCTCATGCATGCAAGGCAAGCTCTCTACCACTAAGCCACCTTCCCTGCCCCTAGGCTGTTCACATGAACACACAGCTTCTTCTCTCCTTCCAGTCCTGCTTCCAGCACACATCACACAGGTAAAATCACAGAAGGAATCAGACTTAAAATGAATGACTACTAGAGACGGTGAATAGAACGCGGCAGGGCGGGAGTGGGGGGGGGGGAGCACCAAATGTCCAAGGCCTTATTTTCTCCCAAGGTTTTTATTTATTTACAAACCTCCAGAAAACATTTTAGAAGTATACCACATGCAATCTCCTTTAATATCAGCCTCAAAAGAATGTATGCATTGTGAATTTTTCCTGAAAAACAAGAATTGCAAAGTACTGTGCTCCATGCTTGCTGGTTCTCTTTGGTATTCTCTGGGGGTGTATTAGCAGGCTGCTGCCGCTGCTGCTGAGATCTCTGTGCTGAAGTTCCATGGCAAAACGTTGCTTTGTCGATGAAATGTATGCTTTCCCGTTAAACAAAGTTGAGCAGTTCAAGAAGCAAAGCTAAACCCATGGACGTTTATCCTAGCTTCCACTAGAATAGCATTTTATATAGTCCAAGTGCTGAACTGAAACTCATCAGAGAGGGAGCAGCACTGACGCCATCATACATGGGAGGCGTGCTTGGCACAATGCTCTTCTAGAGAGCAAAGCAGTGTCTGGCTCAGTTAGTGGTGGAGTTTCGAACTGTGAAGCCAAGAATCAGCATAGCCAGAATCAGCTCTTGTTCACTTGGTGCTCTGCAGAAGGTAATTTAAGTGAATGTTTAGCAGCACCTACTTCTCTAGGTGAGGAAACTGGAGCTCATTGATATTCCTGCCCACTGTCCCTTCTGTCATGCTGATGTGGTAAGCTGGCATCAAACCACTGGGTAGAGAAAACAACATAGCAAAGTAATTGTTCTTTCTAACCACTTGTTTTCTTCTCTATTTAGCTTATTAGGTACTTTTATTTCATTCTTTCTTCTCCTGCAAGATGATATATCTCAATTTGTACAAGATAGATTATGAGGTCGTTAAATTGCCTTAAAGTTCAAAACTGTCAAATCTGTAGTTATGGAGAAAGACCTCTCACTTTTCTAAAAGAGAGTCCATAAAAATCTATAATGAAGCTGGGCGCTGGTGGCTCACACCTGTAGTCCTAGCTACACAGGAGGCTAAGATTTGAGGATCGTGGTTCAAAGCCAGCCGGGGCAGAAAATCTGTGAGACTCTGATCTCCAAGAAACTACTAGGAAACCAGAAGTGGCACTGTGGCTCAAGTGGTAGAGCTTTCGCCTTGATTTGAAGAGCGCAGGGACAGCGCCCAGGCCCAGAGTTCAAGCCTCACCCACGACTGACAAAAAAAAAATCTATTATGGCATAGAGAGAAGAAATTTGCCTGAATATTTGAAAAACAGTAATTGCTGCTTGTATTGTAACCATTCCATTAAGAGAGAGGTATTTCTGAGTGACTAATTCTGTCCACATAGTTATTTAAATGAGGCTCCTCAGATTGAAAAAAGTAAGAGAATTCAATGTAAATATTTTGTAAAAACTCATGCTTTGTTATAATCCCACTATGTCAGTGTGTCTCCTTTGACGAGGGGGTAGCATATTAGCATTCTCAGATGTAGATCCATTTAAATTTCCACAAGCTTTATAATGTAGAGATAAATGTACATGCATATATTGAAAGCAAATGCATTTGAACACTGGGCTTCATTCTGACAGATACAAAATGCTCAATGCACATGCTATTGAAATTGGAAAATTAGATTTTAACCTCTAATGTATTTTTAAACATAGCTAACACACAAGAAACAAGCTGGGCTTGTAAAAGGTGGAGAACCTTCTAAATTAAACAGAGTGCGCTATAAAAATACATAAAAACATTAATCATGCAGAGACAAATTTTCTTCCTTTAATCTTATAAATTACCCATTGGATAAGGTTAGTTGTTAGCATTTATCTTCCTCTAGAAATTTTCTTTTTTTATCATTAAGGTGATGCACAAAGAGGTTACAGTTTCATAAGTAAGGAAATGAGTATAATTCTTGTCAAGCATTGTTACCCCTGCTCTCATTTTCTCCCATTTTTCCTCACTTCACCCCCCCACAATCATCACCCCAGAACAAACTGCCAAATTCCCTTGTGAAGTAACCTAAGTTGTTACCTTGAGAAACAACCTCTAGAACCGGTTAGGATTCATCATGACCATCCTAGGGGACCACTCTGAGGCAGACAGACACAGGAGGAAAATTATTACAAGATTTATTAGAGGGGCAATATCTCCCCCTAGGAAGGAGCAATGAGGCATCTGCCCCCATCCAGGTGGGCAGCTCTGGCAATGGTGTACAGGTAGGTCTGTGGAGAAGAGAGGGAGTGGCCAGTTTGTATGGAGGGAACTCTTGGGCAGAGAGTAGCTTGGATTGGATCTGGATGGAACTGCGGACTAGAGGTAGGGAAGGCTAACAGAACCTCTGTCAGTCAAGAACCTAGAACTAGAGAACCCAGAACTGGGGGAAAAAAGGAATAGGCAAGATATGTACTCATTTGCTCCTCATCCTGATCAAATATATACCAGGAAACATTGATACAAAAAGAGCAGGTTACTTAAACATTTATTATCAAAGTTAAGGTCCACTTTACCAAATTTCAACAGTAGAAAATAATGTTATCAATAGTTAATTTGAGATTGGATTTTAAAACAACTGACTTGCAGAAAGAAAATAATACTACTTTTTACCTTAAACTGAAGTCAAGATGTTACATTATTACCCCACAAATATCAAAAGTAGCTTACAGCTTTCGTTGTGTTTGAGGTGGATTTTCCCTAATGGATATTTTTGCTAAGTATTGCACAGATTACTAAAACTATTACCTTAATTAATACAAATAATTGAGCCAACAGCAATAAGTTCCTACTTCTCTGAGTAGACAGTAACAAGAAAAGGGGGGAAATCAAATTATGTTGATATGAATTGTTTCTGATATCTCAGTTATCATTAGGAAAGATGAGATACGAAGAAACGAACTTACAGAGAAAACTAAAAGTTGTTAAGTGCTAAAAACACTAGTGAATTCCTTAATTGTAAAAATGTTTTTTTTTCTTTTTCATATAGAATCTAAAAGATTAAGCACCATTTATCTTGGGAAGGAAACCTCAACAGAATAATCTAAAATTCAACAAGAGAATAATAGTGTAAGAGAGTAAGAATTCAAAAAGTAAAGCATCTCAGGAAAAGGCATTCTTTCAGAACTCTTGATAATGATGTAGAATAAGCAATACAACTTTGCATGGTTGTAAAGGCTGGTAAAATAGTCTTTTTGTTTGAATATTTCTCCTTTCTGTAGGGTTGATTGTGAAGTCACTGGACAGGAAATCCACAGGACATTGAGGTGGGAAAGCAGTAATGAATGATCCTCTGATACATAATTTAAAACTTGTATGTGTTTCTTGCTGGAATCTATCATGTTCTGCAGTGGTGTTCTTGCTCCACTCACACCAGGACTGGGAGAGCGGATCAAGAAAGAAATCATTAGGGAGTCAATGCAGAGCCAGTTGTTGCCCAACTCACCAAGGTAAGCCAGGAGTTCTACATGAGATATACATGACCTTCCTTAACCTTCAAAGCATAAACTTGACTATTGTCTGAGGTCCACCCACCAAACCTTGTACACATGTGAATTCAGAGACTGGAATTGTGGGGAACAGTTTATCTCAGTCAGACAAATCAGAATCACCATACTGTTAAAAAGAAAAAAAAATTCATCAGGAGTTGCAGCTTTATAAACCAAGTTCTTTCTTACAATTTCTTGAGGTCTATTGTGATACAATTTTTCCTGTCAAATACTTTTATAAGATTCAGATCACAATTATAGGCTCAAAGTTTCCTAGGGTTATTAGTATCTTTAGATATAAATGAACTAAAATATTTTTATTGACCTTCAGAGGTCCTGAATCACCAGACAAGGAGATTCAGTTTGTTCACTGAGGATCTGTGATCACAATGGAAACCCCTTACCTTTACTTTGCCTCTTCTGTCTTTCTGCAGATATTCAAATAATAAATGAATAATTTTCTCCTACTTTTCTCAGAAAACTTATTAGTAAGAGAAGAAGCCTATTTATTATTTTATTTTGTTTTGTTTTTATGTAGTTGAGAATTTAACTCAGCTCCTAACTCAGCTCCACTGGGTCTATGTCTCGCCTGAGAAGCCCATTTATCAAATGGAGAAATCTTATACTTAGCCTGTTGGTTTTCTTTTGGACCTTCAGCTTATCTTTGTTGTTTCTTTGTTAGCATCAAATTTTGGGTTGTTTTCTTCTACTGTAAAGGAAACATAGATAGATAGATAGATAGACAGACAGACAGACATACACACACATATACATATACAATGGAATTTTACTCATCCATTAGAAAGAGCAATATTTGGCCTTTTTAAAGAAATGGAAATCCTAGAAAAATTATGTTAAGTGAAGTAAGTCAGGCTCAGAGAGACAAAGGATGCATGCTTTACCTTATTTAGCTTATAATTTATAATATATAGCTTATAATTTATAAGTCAATAGTTTGGGTGGTATGCAAGTACATACAAATGTATTAGTTGAAATATAGTAGGTTCAAAGAGGAACTCAAATAGTGTAATTCCTTAGAAAGGTAAAGTCAAAGTTCAAAAAAGAAACACCAGCAAGCACATACTTAACAGAGGTGGAGTAGGATCAAAGGAAGAAGACAAATGAAGGTAAGAGGGAGTAATGCAGCCAAGAATTCAATGTATGTCCTGCAAAATTAAGAAAAGGGATGGAAGGGGTGAATAAGAGAATGATGGGTGAGAATGTTGAAAGGGGTGACATTGATCAAGTTGCATTTTTTTCATAAACTGCTTTGTTAAATGGCACCTCTTGTGTATTACTTAAGAAAAGTAAAGTAGGAAATTAAAGATTCTTTCTACCATAAGTATGGTCAAAATCTAGCACACACTCCTCTCTCCTAAAGGTTTCAAATTTCTCTCTGTTCCTAAAGATAACAAAAACTTACAGCAAATTCATTTTTATTGCTTAAAAAATCCCTTTAAAAAAAAAAGTCTCCCTTGTGGGTCAGTAATTTTAGCAAAACGTCAATTTAGTTTGCTTCACTGAACTTGCTTCTTTAACTTGTAGATATTTAAACAGATGAAATAAAGGCAGATTTGTCTCTGAGGGAAACAGAGTAGAAAGAGAGAGTGATTTCCACTTTTCTTCTCTCACTATGGCAGCCAAACACTTGGGGCTATAACTGACAATGGTTCCACTGAGCAGTCTGTCCATGCCAAATGGACAGGACAGCATGACCCTGAGCTTGAGTAATGGCCAAATGGCTTTCTACCAAGATCTGTTATGTGAGAGCCAAAATCCCTTCCAAGGTCACTTGATAGTATTGACACACTTGGAAACAGAATTTGGAAGACTTAAACTCATTCAATAATACTTTCAGATTAGAGAGACAATGCAGCTAAGGTAAATTCACACATGATAATAATTATAAACCTAATTCATAGGGAGGAATAAAAATTCCACTCCTGTCCTTTGATAGGAAATTTAGTTCTAAATCATTCTGATTAACACTTAAGTGAAAAATGCTGTAGACTCTAGAATATTGGTCTAACACATTAATTTATAACTCTCTTCCATGCAGAGTATGTGCTAATCTTATCTTAGATGGTCATAAATGTGTAGACTTTATGCAGAGTTTGAACCAGATTTAAACAACAATGTAATTTTTCTAAAATTTTTGTTTTTAATCATTACAAAAAGCACTATATGTATACACTGTAGAAATTATGTTTCTTTTTTATGAATAACTGATTCCAACAGAGTAATATATAAGGACATATAGCAATTTTTAAATAATTACATAGTGATTTTACAAAACTATAACTCTACAAATGATTTTTAATGCCAGTGTTCCATTTGCATTAACAAAGAAGATTGAGGATTTTAGAGTCTATTTCCCACTAAAATTTTACTTATTTTCAATAGTTCATTCTTTTCTGCATTATTTTACTCTATTTTATATGATGATATTTTATGACAGTTGATAGAACTATGGGTGAGTTCTGCACACATACATACATAGATATACACATATATGTTATATATATGGTACATATATATATACTTATGTATGCCTATACATATTGCATATATATGGTATGTATGAACATATATAGAGAGAATATATATATATATATGTATATATATATTATCTCTCTCTCTCTCTATATATATATATAGAATGCATTTTTGGTTTTGTACATTTCAAGGTCTGCTATTAAATGACAATTCCCTTCTCTTCCTGTTCCTTATTTCTAACATATAAGACAATGATTCTGGCACAGATATAAAATTAGTTTTGCTCAATGGATTTCTTGTCGTGCATATGCACAAAGCTTCATTTACCTTCAATTTAGATTTTTGTTTCCCTCTAGTGACTCATTTTGCTGCATCTGTGTTTATTCTATAACCTGTGGATAAATCATGTTTCTCTACGGGGAGCTGGCTGAGCACTTGCTGTCGGCTGTCCTGTGCTGGCAATTCCAAATGTGGCATAGTCCCTGTGCTCCTCTTCCATGTCACGTATTACTGCTCTTTACACGATTCCTACATGATGATCAGACGAGATCCTCTTTCTTCCAAGGATGTGTTTGTGGTTGCTGCTGCTATTGATTCATTTAATGCAATGACATGGCAGATGTTTCTGTTACATTGCCATTGATAAATAAACATGTGTTACTGACAGTAGTGATTCATATCAAATATGTCCTTCTGTTGATATTTTTGCTTTGAGTTGAATGTTCAGTGTGGTCCTAATAAGTTGGTCGTTTTGTACCTTTGAGAAATTTCTTAGATATATTCTTATGTGTTAGAATCTTTTTCGAACTATAAAACATATACATTGTAGCCACATTTTTTTCATGGTATTGTTTCAACCATCTATGTTTTTCATGAATTTCAGATGCATTTGAGATATTTTTCTTTCTGAATATATGGATCATTTATTTTATTTTATAAATTACTGACTTTTTCATACTTCTTAAGAGATGATTCTTACATTCAGAGTATATTTGGTTAACATTTGAAGTTGGGGGAGAAAGCCATTTCCGCAATGAGCATAAAGAGGGAAAGGTAGTGACACAGTTTCATTTTTTGAGCTTTCTGTTTGAGATAGCAGAGACATTTCAAAGGAATTCGATTTAATTTCTCCAAGTACAGATGATCTTAAAAGCTGACCTTTCACATGCCTCACAGCAGAATGCTGACTGTTGAATGACTTGCTAGATGGACAAGGTTGTTTGCTTAGAAGAGAATGCAATAGATTACAAATTATTTATTGCTTGGAATTAAAAACCAAACAACTCTGACCCACGGTATCGCCCCTGCTTCCCCTGCATCTAATATTGGTATCACGGGGGAGGGGAAGAGCAAAACCAAACCGTTTACGTGGGGTTACAGGTGGACCCATTGCAACAGTGAGGTGCACAAGGCCTCATGTCGAAAACGAACTTTACAACGGGGGACGGGGGGGAGGGGGAGAGGAGGTAAGGCAGGGAGGGCGGGGGGGGGAAACAGAGGAGGAGGATCCCCTTCCTCCCTCAACCACATCCAACTCCATGGTCCCGCCTGCACAGATGTGTCCATGGATTAGCCACAGCCCGCAGGGGGCGGGGCATCCAGGACAGCCTCAGTGCTCAACAGACTCTGCTAGGAGAGGCTGATGTCACTGCCCCACAGGGATGCTGCTGAAGGGGCGTGTCCTGTGGGGGGCGGGGCATGCCGCCGAAGGAGTGGGGAGTGCCGCTGAAAGGTGCGTGGCATGTCACTGGAGGCGGGGAGCATCGAGCCCCACGTGGTGAGCTGTCAGGAAGTGATTGGACAGTGGGCAGCTTGGGGGAGGAGCACTAATGGCAGCTGGCAAAACCTTTCGGAACAAACGGTGGAGGAAGGGGAAGAGCAGGAGTAGAGGGAGAAACAGCAGCAGGGGACAGCTTGCCGGATTAGGGCAGGCCTGTGGGAGCCAGGGCTAGCCTCAGGAGGTCATTCGGGCCTCCTCTGGAAGTCATTTGGGGCCTTCCTCTGGAGAGGCCTGTGAAGAGGCCTCCAGAAGCAGAGCAGAGCAGAGCAGGCTGTGGACAGTGGAGAGGCCTGCGGAGAGGCCTGCGGAGAGCGGAGAGGCCCGCGGAGAGGCCCGCAGAGAGCAGAGAGGCCCGCGGAGAAAGGGAAAAGCCTTCCCCCTTGGAGGTTTGCAAGTCTGAGGTTGGGAGCTTTGGAGGTTTGCAGACTGACTAATCAAGGTCGGGGGTCAGGGCTGCCCATTGGAGGCTTGGAGGCTTGGTGGCTGAGGCTACTCTTGGTGCTGGGTATCTAGCCCAGGACAAGGTAATCTCCAGACCCCTTTCTGGTGTACATGGTGTTAACTTCTCTTGTCCACCTTTCACTGTCTGTGCCTGGATGGATTGTCTCGCTCTGCAGAGGTCCTAAGTGCTGCAGTCCAGGAAAGCCCGCCCATTTCACCCACCTCCCCCCATTTCAGCCACCACTAGGTTTCTAGTTTTTCCTGGTTTGGTTCTATGAATTGAAGGAAGAAATATGAATACCCTATTGGAAGAACCCTACCAAAGAAATCGAAAATATATAGTAAATGCTTCCCCCCCTTTTTTGTTTATTTTGGATGCTGCTACTAAACTCCAAGTGTCATGATTTAAAAAGAAATTTTATGCCCTTATTTATTTCTAGGATGAGGGGAGGATCTCAAGTTTTGATTTAGTACATGACTCTTTTTGAGACTGTGCAGTAAGAAGTTCCTCAAAAATAAAATTGTTGCCCTTCAAAGGAAAAAAAATAATGTACTCATGACCTTGCTCATGTAACTGTAACCCCTCTGTTACTAAAAAGAAAAAAAAAAGCTCTGACATTCATACTGTGAAACCATGGAGTTGATCATGTCCCACGGAGTGTTATTTCAGTTTCTAGACTGTCCATCATATTTCATGAATACTTTTTTTAATTTCACTGTGTCGAAACTGTGGCCCACTCTTCGGTTGGAGGTGATGTCAACTATTGTTCTAAATAGACCCCACAAAAACCATAATGACTTAAATATGGTATCACTCTCCCTGGACCCCTCTTGTAACTTACTACAAAGCAAGTGGCATGAATGAGAAATTTATTCTCATGCATTTGTAGGTAGATGTATGAATTCAGATGTAAGAAGGAGCAAAGTTCCTTCAAAGTTTCTGAAGAAGACCCATGCACTCCTCCCCCAGCCTCTGGTACCTTTGATGCTAGACTTTTTTTTTTTTTTGGCCTGTCCTAAGTCTTGAAATCTGGGCTTGAAGTCTGTCCCTGAGCTTCTTTTCATCAAACTTGCATCCTACCACTTGAGCCACAGCTCCAGTTCTGGTTTTTCTATATGTGATACTGAGGAACTGAACACAGGGCTTCATGCATGCTAGGCAAGGACTCTACCACTTAGCCACATTCCCAGCCCATAGACTTTTCTTAATTAGTAACAATATCATTCTAATCTCTCCATGTCTTCACATTGTAGTCTCTGTATGTGTCTGTGCCCAAATTTCCCACTTTTCATAAGTATAATGTGTTCATATTAGATTACTATATTCCATCATTGTTGCTGCTTAACTAATTACAACCAGGGGGACAACTTTTATATTTATTCTTTATTTTGGTCCCTTTCTCTTTCTTTTTTTAATAAGTTTTTTATTGTGAAAATACTGTACAGAGGGGTTACAGTTACATGAACAAGGTAATGAGTACATTTCTTATCAAGCATTGTTGCCTCTTCCTTTGTTTTTCCCACTACCATCCCTTCCCTCCCACCTCTACAACTACACCCCCCCTCAACTTGTAAAGTTTGTTTTTCAACATAGTGTCTTCTACATCTCATTTTTGCAATAGGTCAACCTGTATCTCTATTTAAACATTTTGTTTTCCCTTCCCATCCACAAATTATACCAACATCAAATATAGTGAAAACAGGTGATAACGTGAGAGAGGGACATACAAAACAACCAAAAAAAAATCACATGGTACCTTATAAATAAGTTAGAAACAGGGGCTGGGAAGGTGGCTCAGTGGTAGAGCGCTTGCCTTGCATGCCTGAGGCCCTGGGTTCGATTCCTCAGCACCACATACGCAAAAAGAAAAAAGCCGGAAGTGGCGCTGTGGCTCAAGTGGTAGAGCGCTAGCCTTGAGCTGAAGAGCTGAGGGACAGCGCCCAGGCCCAGAGTTCAGGCCCTACGACCGGACCCAAAAAAAAAAAATAAGTTAGAAACAATAGCAAGAAAGAAAAAATCACTTTGTCCCTATCATGGGGTTCATTTCGCTTAACTTCATCTTAATATTAAAGAATTCTGAGGATTAGGATTCCATACTACCATTTGGGGAAAACAAAGTTCAACCCATGAGAGATTTAAGGTTTGTTTTTTTTTTCTTACTTAGATAATATGTAAGCTAGGAGACAGGGCCATTCTTCATACTTTTCTTCAAGAGTAGATTGCAATAAGCTTGTGCTTAACAAAACATAGTTTCCAAAGTCATTCCATCACAAATGGTCATGTCAGATACAGGGAAACACTGAAGAATGTGGAGAAGGACTCAGAGTATCATTAAGTCAGCTTACAAATGACACCTATAACTCTCACTCAGTACATTGGCTTGTCTTACATATATACCTGAGAAAAATGTTCTAGCTGCATGTACAAGATAAAAAGAATATATCTTTTGTTTTTCCTAAATAGTAATAAATAATTCCCATTCTTTTGTAAAGCTAGCTGTACAAGATGATTTCTTTGTTGCTTTGTATGTCCCTCCCCCATGATATAACCCCTATTTTCACTGTGTGTGTTGTTAGTATAATTTGGGGAGGGGAAGGGAAAAAACAAATTATTTAAATAGGGATACAGGTAGACCCATTGTAACAATGAGATGTACAAGATGTTATGTCAAAAAATAAACTTCACAACTTTGGGGGGTGGGGAGGGCAGGGATGGGAAGGGGAAACAAAGTAGGAAGCAACAATGCTTGATAAGAAATATACTCATTACTTTGCTCATGTAATTGTAACCCCTCTGTACGGTATTTTGACAATAAAAAACTTATTGATATAAAAAATTAATTTTATTGTCAAGGTGATGTACAGAGGGGTCACAGTTACATCAGTAAGGTAAGGGTACATTTGTCAAACTTGTTACCCTCACCCTCATTTTTCTCCCACTTTCCCTCTCTCTTCAATCTGCCCCCCAATTTGTACATCACCTTGATAATAAAATTAAAATGTTTAAAAATGACAAAAAAAGGTCGCTGTTGCATTGGTTATGGATAATCATTCTATAGATTACTAATACAAAAAAAAAAAGATTGCCTAAGTAAGCTCCCATAACACTCCTAAATTTCTATGATTGTGCTTACAGAAGTTAAATTTACTTTTGTTTGCAAGAAAATAGGTTGATATATGATGTATGATTACTCCATTTGAGCTGCTGCAAGAAAAGAAAAACATTCATTGGATGGTGCATAAAAATCAAACGATTATTTCTGAAAGTAGAAGATTGGTATGGTAATCCTAGCTCAGTGCTAGTCTGTTTGAAGCCTAGTATCCAAGACTGTTGTTTTTTACAGTAAGTACACATACCAAAAGTTGTGAATTACCTGCATTAAAAAATAAATGAGAGCATCAAATCCATTCATGAGAAGAAACCTTCCATCTCCCAGAAGACCCAGCAGGAAAACAGACATTCATTGCCTAGCATGGTTCACAGGACCACTTTATTCCTCCCAGAATTTCTCCTCCTCATATGATGTTGCATTCCTTTCATAGACATGATTTAAGAAACAAAGTATACCCTTCATTTTGAAAAGGGGTCAGAATATAAATAGAATTTAAAATAACAAAAGAGCTCATTTACCTTCTGCTACAACTCTATGGGGGGTTCACATTGTTCTTTTGCAATTCCAAAATATAGGAGTCCTAACAAATTTGAAATTTTAATTGTAATTCTCCTGCAGATAATTTGGGGAAATGTGTTATAAGTCTTTGAAATGGTATATCAGCCTTTTTTCTTTTTTGCCAACATACCTTAATAACCTCAAATAACTTAAGGAGGAAGATTTGATTTGCGCTCATAGTTTCATAGGTTTTCAGCTCATGGTTACTTGGCCTGGGTGCTTTGGGGCCTATGCAGGGTGGGGCCAAGCATCATTGGGGGGGAAATGAGTGTAGTAAAGTAATTCATCCCTTCCTTGTAGACAGAACGCAGAGAGAAATGGAACTGGGACAAGGCACCCTGTTCATTGATATGTCCACTGTGATCTACTTCCTTCAGTAGGCCATTCAACCCTTAGTTCACCACAGTGGGTTTCTCCACTGATTCGGTTAATGCTGTTCTGAACTAATCTGGAAACAGGTTTCCCTTTAAAATATTTCCTGTGACAACAGTGGGTTTCTCTTATGTTGATCTTCTTTCTCAGAAGTTAATATTTACAGTCATTGCACATTTTTTCCCAATGCTTTTCAAGTAACAATGAAACATGACTGAAAAGGTTTTGGATTATTCACTGGTCACAGAGAGAAATTTCCTGAATCCTCTTGAGTCTTATACAAGTCTCCTCTATTATACATGTTTGAAAAGTGTCTTACTCCAATTCTTTTACTACTCCTTCCAAATCCAAAATAGCTTGTTTGTCCTTGACAGCTAGCTAAGAATATAGACAGGGTGACAGTGAAACTACCAGTGGTTTCAAATGTAATAGATTCAAAATGTGCTCTAATGTAATCGTCTATGTATTGTCCATCAATCTTGTTTGGTTCATGAACATACATTTGCAAGCATGCCAAATGATCAAGACTCATTGTATTCATAGTCTGCTTTGTTGAATGAATAACAAATGCTTTTTTGTAGAAATGCTTAAAGAAGATAAAAATTAAAAACAAGAAATAGGGGAGAGAGAGGATTAAGGAAGGGAGAAAAGAAGAGATGGAGAGAAGGAGAAAGGGAGAGAGGGGAAGGAGAGAAACAGAGAAAGAAAAAGATAAAAGAATAACTCATGCTAACACTAGCTACAATATTCCACCAGGAAAAACTAAACTTAAATCCCTAATTTCGCTGACATGTTTCATACATAAAGTAACAGCAAATAACATTTATTTCACTGATATGATTTTCAAGAGATTTGAAGTCATTGAGATGAATAATTAGCACTTGATGTTAATAGGTATATTTATAATCTAGGTATTAATAATTGCAACAGTCACTTATTTAATAATCACTTCATTCTGCACATCTCCAGATTTTCTGAGCACATACTTTGGAAAAGCACTTTTGAAAATAAATCTCTCATTTTTAGTAGCTTAAGTGACTCTCATAGATGTGTGATTTTTAAAGGTGTAAAAAGAGCCAATTAAATATATTCCAATGAAGCATGAACTTTTTAAAGACATATTGGACAATTATTTGGTAAAGGTTTCAGCAATGAGTTTGGATGCCTGAGAGTTGTTTTTATTAAAACTATAGCTTGGCTGGGAATGTGGTTTAGTGGTAGAGTGCTTTCCTAACATGCATGAAGCCCTGAGTTCGATTCCTCAATACCACAAACAGAGAAAAAGCCCATAAGTGATGCTGTGGCTCAAGTGGTAGAGTGCTAGCCTTGAACAAAAGAAAACACCGAGTCCCTGAGTCCCTGAGTTCAAGCACCAGGAATGGAGAAAGAGAGAGAGAGAGACAGAGAGAGACAGAGAGAGTGACAGAGAGACAGAGAGAGAGACAGAGAGAGAGAGAGAGAAGACAGACAAAGACAGAGACAGAGAGAGGAGGTGGGAGACTAAAGAAGAAAGAGACAAACTAAAGAAGAAAGTATCACCTTCAAAATCTTATTTTCAGGTACTCTGCACATGAGTCACTGCTTACTATTAGACTCTTAAGATTTCCTAAGTAAAAGAGGTTATAAATTGCAACAATTCTGCCTTTTAGTTCTTCAGAAAATACTTTTACATGTTTCCCAATCTATTCCTAAGAAAATGTACTGTTCAGTCATATGCATTTTCATCAAAATCATAAATATTGATGCTGAATGACCCAATTGGTTTTAACTCAAGATGATGACAGCGGCACTACCGGTGCCTAGGAACTGAGCTAGATACACAGGACCCTGGAATATTTTAGTGAGAGAGGCTTAGATTCCAAAGTGAGAGCCTTTCTTTCCTCAGTGCATGTTCTCCTGAGTTGCCTGGAACCTCTGTCTCCTCAAAGAAATAGGTTTAGCATGTTTAAAATACTACTCCAAGTGACTGTTTAAAGAGCAAAAGGACTGTCATGCAGCACTGCGACCATCAAATATGAATTCTAGTAAAGTTCTGCTTCCTTCTGAGGTCTACTTAATGCACTTTTACTTTCATGAGGTTTATAGATGTTCCTCACTTTCTACTCATTATATTTTTATAGGATCTAAAATGAGTCAGAGAATGAAGGTGCTATTTGAAGAACTTTACTGAAAAAGAAATTCCAATCCTTTGTCTTGAAATCCTATGACTGTGGTCTGTAGTCTTGGGTTTGGCTCTATTTTTATTCATCTTGGCCCTTCCCAAATTTCATGTGAGGCTTTGCAGTGTGGGGTATTGCTTATTATTCCCATTTGTACATACTCTGGTTCTATTTCAAACCGGACAGCTTTGATTGTTCATCTGCTACTTCCCAGTAAAGGTTAGGCTTGAGCCACTGAACTGGACTGTATATACCTGATGGAGGATATAGAACACTAATGATTACAGTTTAAAAATTACTTTTTATAAATAATCTCATATCACCTCAAGTATTTCTGGAAAATACCTTGAGGTTCTGTAATGTGATCAATTGTTTTCCAATGCTTTATTTCTCTGTACGTATTATCACAGTAAAGGGTATTATAATTTAAAAATCATGTTCAGAATTGTAGGTCTCCTGACTCTCTGTGAATCATTTACATTTTATGCATGCATGTTCATGACAATTGCATAAATTAAATAACCTTGTGTCTTCTGCCTTTGAAAGAAGAATTTCTTAGTGTAATAATCATCTGCCTTAAATGACCACCCAGCAGTCTACACAGAAAATTATTGTGACATACTGCATATTCTCTATGAAAACTGAACCTATAAGCTCCTTTAACTTGTATAAAAGACAACAATAGTAAATCTCTCTTGAGTTTCCATCTGAAAACTTGACTCACACAATGTCCATCTCTAAAGGTATTTCTCCTAACAACCTTCTGAAGTATTTACTATTTAGTCACCATATTACATAATAAATAGCCACCCTAATTATAAGAATTAGTAAGTATCAGAACTTTAGTTAGAACCTAAGTCCTAAAGCCTAAAAATCCTATTAATAAATTGGTAAACTTCAATATCAACAAATATATCAGTAATGATACAATAAATATGATGAATAATAAAGTACAACCATATTATTAAAATAATGTTTATAATCATCCATCTAGAAATAATTTGTGACTTATAAAATAGATAATCTATAGTAACTGAAAATACTGTGAGAATTAAAATAAAAAAATTTTAAATCAAATAATTTGCCCAAAAAATAAAACCACTCACATGCAGGTGGACTAACTTTAGTCTAAGTTTTTATATTTCACCATAATTTCTTAAAATTTCCATAAATACATATACATCTACAATAAGTTTGAAGATCAACAATTGAGACTTCAGTTCAAATTTTATAATTCCTAATAACGTTTCCTTCCTCAACAAAAAAAATCATTTTTCTAGCTTTGGAAAATTGCTACAAATGACATAATACTACATGACAAAATTTTTATGATTTCAAGATGTGATGCTCTATGTAGTTTTTAATTAATTAATTTAAATAAGTTAATCAACAAATAATCCATCAAAGTGATTTTAAACAGATATAAGTGCTCTAAAACTGTCAATTCAAATAATACTTGCCTAGCTTACTATTTATTACTGTATATATTGCTTTGGTTACATCTTTGCTTTCTCTATCTTGCTCTTATTCTTTTTATTCAAAATATGCATGCATATCTATAATTGTTTCAGCTAATCTATCAATTTTTTTGGTATCTGATATGGCACTATGATCTCATTTTATCCTGATATGTTGCACTCTGGTATTTTTAAGACAACTTCCTGGGCTACCACATGCATAAGGTAATTTCAGATTAAGCAGAATTCTTTGCAACCTACCTGTAACTTTCAACTTTTCCTAACTAAATTGCAACACTCCAGAGTATGTGGTTATAAATGCTCAATCAAATTGCTCTAGGTTGTCTTGTAAGTCTTGTGAGAATATGCTACATACCAAATTACTTATTCTACAGCTCCTAAAGAATTAAGTGCCTCCCCATGACCACCTTAATAGGTACACTGGACATTATTTGAAAAATCCCCCTACAAAATCAGACAAATTGCATCTATTTGTGGATTTGTTTGCTGATGTTCAAATTGACAGTGGTGGATGTCTAGGGACTCATTGAACTGGCACTGTACCATGGCAGAAATAGATTGCTCATTTGCTTGATGGATGGGCATAGAAAAGCAAGCAGTGTATGGAAGATTTCCCTAAAGGTGACTGCTGCTTGTGGCTATGAGGTTCAAATGGAGGAATCACTTTGTCTGGCAAAGTGACTTGGATGCTAAATTGGAAGCAATAACTGCTGCGCTGCACAGCAGATTTAGAGATGTCATGCGCCTACTGCTTCTGCTCCCAGAATCCACTGCAGCAGAAGAAAATGCCGCTTTATATATCTGTATTGCCTGTTTGGCATCAAAAATAAGTCACCTAGGATCTGCAATGTTTTCTATTGCTTTTCTAATAATAAATAGCTCCATACCATAATAATTATTTGATATCCTACTATAATGTTTGTCTTTACCCTAAAGACTATTAGGTCATTTCTCTATGAAAATTCTGGCACAAATCTGTGAGTATTCTAAGTCACTGACCTTAAGCAATTAATGGCCCACATGAGACCTACTTAATGGTTTAGAAATCATAGTCGTGGTATATATTACTTGGCTCAGATATATTTGCTTGGCAGATACAGACTCATTTTGTATTCTAACATATTGATCATAGTAAAGATCTGCACTATCCAGTTACCAGCTACTTAAAAATTGGGGGTGTTGTGTACATTACATTGCATGCATGGAATTACTAGTCTAGCAATCCATCTGTCTTTTTACAAAATGAAACATTAGGAAAAGAAAGTGCATCATCTTCTCAACAAATTTTAGCTTATTTACGATGGAGCAGTTCTAAATCTTTTTAGATGGAAACATGTTTCAAGCCTTTATCAAATGCATGAAAGAACTGATATCTTTTTGCATGTACACATTTTAGTACCTAAAAGCTTAGTCTACAGTGTGTATATATGTGATACACATGTGTGTACATGTCTCCAACTTACTGGAAATTAGCTGGATTAACTATCATTCTCATTACCCAAACATTTTTATTGAATTAAAAATTTCATAGACAAAGTATGAGGACATATGTTATTACTGTGAGTTTTACTACTAAATATCTTATAAAACTTGAAATAACTGTTGGGAACAGATGAATTATGCCTGTAATCCTAGTTACTCAGGAGGCAAAGTCTGAGGATTGCAGTTTGAAGCCAGCCCAGGCAGGAAATTCTGTAACACTCTTATCTCCAATGAACTTCCAAAATGTTGGAAGTAGAGATGTGGTTCTAGTGGTAGAGTGCTAGCCTTGGATGACAGCAACCATAACCTGAGTTTGAGCCCCAAGACTGTTATGCATGTGCATACACACACACACAGAGAGAGAGAGTTTAAATAATAAAACTAGAATCCAGTACATGAAAACAGTGTAGAATGTATTGGCAGAAATACATACTAAAGGTTTCATTTTATATCAAACTCAAAATCTTGAGTGGTCAGAAAAGTGCTTTCAATATCCTTGTGCTCCTCAAAATGAACTTCATGTAATAATCCCATTGTAAATACTTTATGAGCAGACTGCATTGGTGATAAAAATGTGCATTTTCTACTATAGTAAATCATGTCATCATAAGACTAAGGACAGAATCCTAAAACATGGCATTAAGAAGGCTGAATATTCCATTAAAATAAAATGTAATTACAACAGAAGTTTCAATTAGCATGTACACCATTGGTATACCTCAGATGGAAGAACATCTCTCTGCTACCATTTGCTTTTTTCATAATAAGATATAAAGCCACATGCATTTAGACTGAGAAGCCAGGCCTGTTTACCAGCCACCATCCTACTACATGACTCCTTGGGTCTCAGTTGACTCCATATAATGTAAAGAGAATAATTGAGTACATTTTTTAAAAGAAAATTTTCTCTAGAATGTACAAATCTCCCTAAACTCACTAAGAGTAAAAAGCCTGTGACATAATTGTAAGGTGAGTGCTGTCCAACCACACTATTTTCTCAAATGAATGTGAATCAGTGTGGAATCTTTTCAGCCCATCAGAACTGAGGATTATGGGTATGAGAAGGCCAATTCCAATTTGTACTGAAAGCAGCTATTTCCAAAAATGTTTTCAGAAGCTCTACTTATAATGGAGACTATTTAAAGGGAAATGGCTTACTGGTTTTTCACTATTAAGGAAAAAGAAATAAAGGACAGAGTCTTGTATCTTGGCCAACTTTTGGTAACTTGCCACTCTATAAGGCAAGGAAAGGATTCTCTGCCAAGAAATAGCCAGCATAATCTCACAAACTTTTCAGTGGAAAGAAGCTGGAATCAATGAGGGTTTGGGCCTAGGGCTAAGGATTACTATCATCCTTCAAGTCAATACAATTCAAATGTGGAGAGCCAGTTTTTATTTATCCCTCCATGACATTAAACACCGATTTTGGAGAACTTTAATCTTCAGACATAGAAGGGGAAGACAGTCAAATAAATGTTGAGACTGACTAATGCATTTGACAGGCCCAGAGACTCCACAGTCAACTGGAGAGTTGCATTGCCCCAAAGCAAATGAATCAAAGAACTTGCCAAGAAGCGAAAGAGTGGAAAGTGGTTTTTGTGGATGGCCATCATAAAGCCCAAGTCTGCTACTAGAAAATCTGTTCAAGAGCTTGGCATGGGGGTATCGGTCTGGCAGCTGCCAACTCTGTGGCCACAGCTGGTAGCTTGAAGAGGGAAGCTGAAAGTACACAAGGGGAAAAGGAAGAGTGGTCAAGAACACAACAGATGCCATGCCAAATCTCTCTCCTACATGCCAAGTGATTGGTTTCTTTCTATCCTAATATCAACAACTTTAGAGTGCGAGTACTTGCATTTTTTTTGTGATATTCAGAGGAACAAGGATAGACAAATACAATGAAGCAAATCTTTTAGTAGTCTTAATAATCCTTGATTTTTGTTTTCAAATGCATCTAGTAAGAAGAGAGCAGAAGACGTCTCTCTTTCTTGTCTTCTATTGTGCCAAAGACCCTAGCTGGTGAAATAGTGCAAAACATTTCAGGCAACTCTTCACAGGGTCTGTCTTCTTATTCCTAGGCTAGGCTCCAGAAGATAAAACCCTTCACTCACATTGTCTACATCCTCAAAAGCAATCCTTGACAGATATTATGCTCACATATCTGCTTTCTGCACAAGATTATTACAAAAGTAAAGAATTTGCTTACGCTTAAGGGAGTTGTATTAATGTAGATCTCTCTTCATCTCTAGGTTCGGCAAGCAACCTTGAGTTTTGAAGGTTAAATATAACAAAATACAAATTGTTAAATGCAAAAATCCAATTGTTTTAAGTTAAAAAAAATGGAGATTGGAATTGTATTCCTTTTTATATCTCTTAGAGCACAGAACTTAAAACAGGAAGTATATATCATCAATACTTTCTATAGACTGTGTAGAAAGTAACGAGTAATTTGAAGACTTTAATTTTCACCACTTAAGATGTGGTAAATTTAGCTGTGTGAGAGAAGTCTAGGAGCATTTGAGCACAAGCAAAGTAGGAGGCTACATAGAAATGGCAGCATCTGAGGCATGCTCAGTAGGTACCTACTCAGGACACTGACAATGCCATTGGAAAGACAATTCCTCTCCATTATTTTTTGGGTGGGGGAGTCCAGTCCCCTGTGGCTTAGGCTCAGGGCCTGGGCACTGTCTTGTGCTCATTTGCTCAAGGCTAGCATTCTACCATTTGAGCAACAGCACCACTTCTGGCTTCTTCTGTGATTCATTGGAGCTAAGAATCTCAAGCCTACCCAGGCTTGCTTGGAACTGTGTTCTTCAGCTCTTCTAGGGTTTCAGGAATGAGCCACTGGTGCCCAGCTACTCTGCAGAAATATTGTTGTATTTGAAGTAGTGTTTAAGGACAATGTGTATTTTATTTTTTTTACTAAAGACACATTTAATTAATGTCCACTGCTTTAAGCCCATAGGTTATTAACACTATAAAAGATGGTTCATATGGATGCTTGGTGTTTTAGTTAATTAGTGATTCTACTGGGATGAAGACATACAATGATGGCGGGAGCTATTTATGATGGGTGCTCAAGTGCACATGTACAGAATTGCTCCACACACCTTCGTGCAGGGTTCCCTAGAATGTTGCTTTGCACTTGCACAGTTGTCACGACTCTAAAATCACCCTCAGTCCAATTTAAAGTCTTTCAGAGTGAGCCATGGTTTTTATCCTTTATTGCAGAGATATGGAGAATTATTTTGTTGTAAATGAGCAAATTTACCATAAAAGCAAAACGGAAAGATCAAATGTATGGAAATATGTCATATTAAGTAGGAATCAAAGGGCAGACTGAGACCTGAGAGTTCAGAAACTTTCCCTGCTCTCTCTCTCTCTCATTCTTTATGAATTCTGGCTCCCATGAATAAGTTCACCAGAACTTGACTTCATCTTCAATTCAATGTGATTTCAAATGTCTGGAAAGAGAAATTGGGTTAACCAAAGTTGGATGATGTATAACTCTCAACCTTAAACCCAAAGTAAGGTAAAGCAAGTCCTTGTTTTCTTAGAATTTGGTATCTAAAGTAGAACCCTCTGTAGGAGTAAGGACAGGAGCAGAAATAAAAATATGCACACAGCTAGGAAATTAGATATGAACAAATTTAATTTCACTATCTTCCCCAATTGTAAACTAATAATTTCTTCTGCCTATTTTGGAAAAGTAGAATTTCTTCTGAATAATAGTTTTAAAATAAATCTTACTTTTGTTAGAAATTCATGACTAATCATTTTATACATTTATAATTCTAAATGTGATTAATTCCATTCCATTGCCATTACACATATTCTAAATATGTTTTCTCAAAGTTCTATGCAAGCTTTCTAAAATATCCCCCAACCTATAGCAGTTTGCCCCTTACTCTTATTAATACTTTAATATTTAAATAGTAAAATGTACATTTATATCCTATCCTGTTCAAAATGTTGAGCAAAAGTTCACCCTTTTCTTTAAAAGTTCATAATATCAGCCCAAAATACCTTTCTTCTTTTTTAATCCTACATATTAATAAATTCCTTAATCTTTAACCTTAAGGATGTCATTTCTGAATATATTCAATATATTTGCCTCCTTTGTTTATTATTTACTTACTTGCATATTATGGATTTCTTCCTTTCTTTACTTATTGTTGTGTCTTAAAGCACCTTAGCTTTTACCTCAAGTCTAGCTGCCTGTAAAAATTATTATTTTATTTTTTAAGTTTCAAACCAAGGCAATTTGCTAGGGAGATTCCAAACTGGATGTGATCCAGTTCTACAACAATCTTTGTAGAAAGTGTCTGAAACCTTGTCATGCATTTGTGTGTGTGTATATGTGTAAAATATTGTAATAAGAATGATTACATTTCCTGTATTCCAATTAGTATGCAAAATAACTTTTCATTGATTTTCTCATTTAACTCTCATAAGATCATCTAGCTCACAAGTAGCTACTTTCACTAGCAACTTTAAATTATCCTTTCCATCATTTCTCTAAATAGATTAAAAAGTTGAGGGCAGCTTTGATGAAGCGTGGCCCAGAGCCATAGATGGATTGGTGAGCATAAAGATAAAGTTAAATAAATTGAATAACATGAACACAATGAGAATACACTTTCAGACTTTACATTTAAACACAATGTAGCAGAACGCTCATAGAGAAATATTGGAACTGTCTTCCTCCCCTATTTGTGAGTATACTCACATAGATCTCCTTAAGGGTTTTTGAGATAACTCTGCTTTACAAACGAGCACTTCTCCATAAGCAAAAGAGACAATTCATTTCAATTCTAAATGATTAAAATTAACAGTACTCCAATACAATCCTATATGAGAGCTTTCTTATTTTGCCCTTATGAGTGTTCTTTGAGTAATTTGGTACTGAGCTCTTAATCTTACCAATTAGCTTTTATGAAAATGGTTTGATTTGAATCATAGGAGCTAAGAAATTAAGTCTGTTGAAAGAATATGTTCAAAACTTTATGAGATGTTTCCAAGCTATGTCCAATCAAATGTCTTTTTTTTCAATCAAATGTTTTAAGAAACAAAAGTTTGCCTTGTTTGCTTATAGGCTGGTGAAATTTACTAAAGATCTACTTTAATATTTGCAAGGATTAGATGAGCAGGTGTGGTGGCATGTTACATTTCATTAATATTAGCAACCACTTGGAAATTTAGGAAATACTTTTTAATCTGAATGTCATTCAGATGTATTTTCACCTAGTCAATTCATCTAAACACTAGAGATCATCAAGAAAACACAAAGAAATGTGTTTCCCCTTAACCAAGAAGAGATTTATTGCAAAAATTTGTATATGAATCAAATAAGATAGTTTTACTGTGCCTATATTGGATAATTTTACCCCCAAATTAGCTTTTTTTTACATTTTTTGTTAGCATGTACTTAGTGTACAAAGTGTTTTTTCTGAAATTTTCAGAAAAAAATTCCTAATGGAATTAATATTTGCTGTCTTTACCCTTCATCTTCTTGCACCTTCTTAATTTCATGCACATTTATGAAGAACTTCAGCCACCTTTGCCTTCCTTCTCTCACTCTAAGCCTTTGAGCTGATCTACTTTTAAAGATGGCAATAAAAGATAAAGAAAAGGAGACTGTGAGTGTCTATTTGATTGATGGCCTGTGTTCAGCTTCTATGACAGTGAGCAAAAGTCAATGTGATCAGCTAAATAAATACCTTGAGAGAGATGAATGGCTCAGTGTGACTGGAAGGGACTTCAGGGATCCTCTGGTGAGTGGCCTCACTTAATAATTTAGGAAGCTTTGTCCCAAAGAGAAGACATTTTCTTCACAGTTTCACATTGAGTTACTGGAAAAGCAAAGCTTTACTTTCATATTCCCTGCCTACAAACCATTGTCCTTTCAGATTAGAAGCTGGGGTTTATTTTGGCTTCAATAGGACTTGAACTCAAGGATTCCTGCTTGCTAGGCAGGTACTGTATTGCTTGATCCATGTCTCTACCCCCCACTGTTTTTTTTCTCTGTCTACTTTTAAGATAATGTCTCACTTTTTGCTAGGTCCAGCCTGGACTGTAATACTGTTTACACCTCTTGAACGTAGCTGGGAGCACAGGATGGTTCCATTAGACTCAGCTTTTCCTGTTGAAATGAAGTCTCATAGTCTCTGTCTAACTTTCAATAGAGATACAACTTATCACTGCTTCTTGAGCAACTAGAATTGTAGACATGAGACACTTATATCTGGCTCAGGTTAATTATGTTTAGCCCAAAGGTTAGAAGAAAGAAGGATGGTTTCTGTGGTAAAAAAAAAAAAAGGAGCAAAAAGAAGAATTGTTGGTGCAAGGATGGTGATATCCTGTGATATTTAATTAAAAAAAAACATGCATATTTACAGAGAAGAGCCTAAGAAGCTATCCTAGAAAATTATGAATTAATTCCTTTTTCTATGGGACACTTACTCTTCAATCCTTTCAGATAATGACTGACCACATGTACAACATGACCTCTTAACATAGGAGCTAAGAGCTTCTTATTGCTTATTGAGCCATTGTGATTCCATAGTGTAATGCATTGCACATTTATGATGATTCTGGTGTAAATAAAGATACTGCATTGACAATCACATAAAAGCAGATCACATAAAAATATTTAGAGTATAATAGTAAGTACTTCCTAAAAGGCCATAGAGAATTCTTTCTCTCCACTATTCTTGGAAACAGAACATTGGTTTTCTCCTACCTTCAGACTTGAACTCATAATGTAATGACTCAAACTATTCTTTTGCTTGGATGTTCAATTTACCAATGGCTGATCTTGAGATTCCTGAGGCTCCAGCCCCTATGGTTCATTTCCTTTTCTTTTCAAGTTTTATTCTCAAGGTGATGTGCAAGTCAGGTATTGAGGACATTTCTTTTTGGATGGTTGTCACTCCTTTCCTCATTTTTCTCCCAGATTTTTCTCTCCCTGCCCCCTTAGTTAACTAACGTAGCAGGGATACTCACTAGACACTATGTTGGAAATTAAGAAGCCAAATCAATACAGACAGCTTGATAGGCTTGATAAGATAGCAAGGACCTAGTCTTTCCAGATCAAATTTAACAACTTGCAATGTTAGTAACACATCCTAATTTTCAAGACGTTTGGTAGTGTAGAATTAAGCTACCATCACTTATCCATATAATTAATACATGCTAAACAGGCACTGTATTGCTTGATCTATGTCCCTAACCCTACCCCCTTTTATTTTGCTCTGCTTCTTTTAAGATAATGTCTCACTTTTTGCTAGGCCCAGCCTAGAATGTGACATTGTTTATGCCTCTCTTTTTCTTTCTTTATCTTAACCACACACATTTCTATATATCTAAAATAATCATTAGTTGCACCACTAACTAAACACTCTCTTAGGAACTGGCTTCCTGTTTTGTAATATGGATTTCAAACTTGGCTTATATGAATATTAAATTAATGAAACTTAAAGTTTGCAACAGATATCACCGCCATGCAAGGAACAGTGACTCACAAACACACATACCACACGATGGGACTCTCATAAGGAAGTGGACAATACCTACCAAGACTGTGAGTCCTTAATGCATACAGAAGCATGGTGTAGTTTAGCTCCATCAATGTGGGAGCACCATGCCAGCCTATCATGCCTTCCCACAAGTATATTAAAGTGTTTGCCCTGTCAGTTCTTGTGATGTTTTGTCTCCACGGAGTCCCTTTATTTACAGGAGCCTGCAGAGTGAAAAAACAGATTTATGAAAATGTCATTGAAGTCTTTTCTTTTTTCCCCCAGGAACAGTTACCCTAGAGATTGTTTTATAAAGCTCTTAAGCCAGCCATCATTCTAGTATAATGCTATATGTGATTTTAAGAAGAAGAATAAAATAGCTCCGTTGGTAATGCATCAGATATGGAGTTTTCTTCAGAACAAACAGTAGACTGTCACAGAAATGCAGGCCAGAAAATCTTATGTTGAAGTGACTGTTGCACATCTAGTCAGAGCAGATCTGACTCTACTAACTGTTATGGTTACTAGAGTTTTCCTGACAAGGAACTTGCTATGTACACTCTTGAGTATGCCTAACACTAGCAATGGGATGCAATGCTTACTTTATGAATGCATCAAAGTCTTGAAAGATGGAAATAAGATTCTTTTATAACATGTTCTTGCCCTTATAAAGGGAGAAAGAGAGAAAGAACGGGCAGTCAATTCTAAATAAAATATAATATATGTAGCTGTGAAATGTCATACTAAAACCCTTTCTGCAATTAATGAGTGCTAAGAAAAGTGAATGACAAGAATTTGTAACAGGTTCTGATAGAAGGTTGGTAACTGTAGAATGTGAGAATAAATGGAGGTGGTAAAGGAAGGTGAGTATTGTCCAAGTCATTTTTATACCCGTGTAACCGATTTGAAAGTAGAAAAAGGAATTTTGTTAAACATTGTTTTAGGAAGCGGTGAGAAAAGATAAGGGAAAGAAACAGAGGGAGGGGATTTGTTCAGGTGATTGCATGAATGTTAAAAAAATCACAAAAGAACTCCCTTGGACAAATATGCTAATAAAAATTAAAGTGAATGAAGAAGAAAAAGATGTCAGGGAGAGAGGAGAGGCAACTGGTTATCAACGGTTCAGAAAACAGTTTTCCCTTATGGATAAATATATTTTACATTACGGTTCGATTTTAGGCCTACAATTTTTGTAAAAGTTTTTTTTGAGAAAGAAAATGATCTCCTCTCTTCTTTTCCTTCAAGTTTCCTTCCCAACAGACTCCCTGTGTTTGAATTTGTGGAGATGACATACAGCGGCCTTCTGTCAGGGCATTCCTCCTGAAGCTCCTCATTGTAATCAGATAGGCAGCCAGGCAACTATGCCTTTGTTTGTTGTCACACTCCATTGCAATTCAGGCCGCGCAGGCAATCGAAGCAGAGTGTGAAACAGCAAGAGTGTTTGGGTGACTATCTCTGGATGGCTGAGTTACCATCTCCCGAACACCCTCAAGTAGTAGTGCAAAGACAACTGATGACCGAAGTACCACAGATACTACTTGGAAAATCTGTCATGACCCATGGCCTACAGATACCCTCTAAGGCCTGCTCAGAGAACACCAGGGAAACTCAACAAGCCTCAAAAAAAAAGATCTGTACTCAATATAGAGATAGATGCAATTTTTAAAATTAAAAAAGTTCCAATTAATTAGCATCTATTAAATGTACAAAGGAATATTATTACGGTATTTCCATATTTGTATATAATATAAATGTATATAAATTCACTTCTATACATTTTTCTTTTTCTTCTTTTCTCCCTTTCCCTATTGAGTCCTCAAGATTGTTCAGCTGTTTTTGCTCACAGCTGACCCTCTACCACTGGAGCTATGCCTACAGCCCCGCTATTTTTCATGTCCATTGGAAATGAAGTCTCATGTACTTTCCGCTCAGGTTTGTTCCAAGCAATAATCCCCCAAGTCTCCATTTCATGGTTCTGGTTTCAACATGTGTGAGAGAAGTCTGGCTTAGTAGGTCACTTGATACAGTGATTTTCAGTTTCTTCTATTTCCTGCAACTGGCATAACAATACTCCATTGTGTATATATAAGTGATCATTTCAGTATTCATCCCTTGGTTGATGGATTCCCCCTGCCCCTCACCAAGGTTGATGGATTCCACTGCTTAGCATGCTACACTAAGCATGAAGCAGGCATGGGTGCTGTGTAATTACTTGCACTCCTTCAGATCTATGCCCAGTTCTCATAAAGAATAACTATACAATCATTCTGTTTTTGATAAAATTACAAGTTGATTTCTATAGTGGCTGCACCAAGATACCTCTATACCAAGGATTTTTCCCCCCGTAGCTTCACTGACAATATTGTACATTTTCTTGATTGTAACCATTCAGGCTGAGGTGAGAGGAAACATCCTTGTTTAAAAAAAAAAATCTTTCCTTCTCTTCCCCTTTTTGGCCATCGTTGATGCAGGAGCGGCCAAAATGAAGTTCAATCCCTTTGTCACTTCTGACCTAAGCAAGAACCAGAAAAGGCATTTCAATGCACCTTCCCACATTCTCAGGAAGAATCTGTCTTCCCCTCTTTCCAAAGAGGTGAGACAAAACTACAATGTGCGGTCTATGCCCATTGGGGAGGGATGATGAGGGGCAGGTTGTATGAGGACATTATAAAGGTCAGCAGATTGGCAAAGTGGTCCAGGTTTACAGAAAGAAGTATGTCATCTACATTGAGCGGGTACAGTGGGAAAAGGCCGATGGCACCACTGTCCACGTGGGCATTCACCCCAGCAAGGTGGTAATCACCAGGCTGAAACTGGACAAAGACCGCAAAAAGATCCTGGAACGGAAAGCCAAATCCCGCCAAGTAGGAAGAAACAATTGAGAAGATGCAGGAGTGAAATAATCTTATATACAACTTTTGATTTAAAAAAACAACTTCTTAAACGAAAAAGAATATTTTCTATTATGGTTAAAGAAGCCAAACATTTCTTTATGTCATCCTCGGCAATATGGTGCTCAAAGCCATTCATAATTCTCCTTTAGAGATCTGTCCATTTGCCCATTTGTTAATGGATTGTTTCCTCTTGATGTTTAATTCTTGAGTTCTGCATATATTCTGGATATCAATTCCATGTCTAATGAATAGTTCATAATATCCACCTCTCTCTCTCTCTCTCTCTCTCTCTCTTTCTCTCTCTGTTTCTCTCTGTCTTTGGTACTGGTTTTGGAGCTTGAACCCAGGACCTGGGAGCTGGTGCTGAGCTTTGTTGCTCAAGCTAACACTCTATCACTTGAACCACAATTTTACTTCCTTTTTTGTGACCGGGAGGGGGGACGGGGGAAGAGGAGCGGGCAATAAGAGTTTCATGCACTTTTCTGCCTGGGCTGGCTTCAAATCTCACTCCTCCGATCTCAGCATCCTGAGTAGCTAGGATCACAAGTGTGAGCCACTGATACCTCGAAGCAGAAACTTTACAATTTGTTGGAATCCATTTGTCGGTTCTGTATCTTTGTTCCTAAACTACTCAGAGGCTATGCAATCTGTTCAAAGACATCTCTGATGCTTACAAGACTATATAAAAAGAAATAATCCAGGCACAGCGAACAAGTAATCTATGATCTTTCTAAAATGTGGAGTGCAAAAATTTGAAATGAGCTGGGCCAGTGGCTCATGCATGTAATCTGAGATCTGGGAATCACAATTTGAAGCCAGTGCAGGCTGGAAAGTCTTTGAGACTGTTCTCTCCAATAAACCAAATGATGTCAGAAGTTAAGCTGTAGCAAAAGTGACAAAGAGCCAGCCTTGGGCAAAAATAAACTCAGGGACAGGATCCAGACCCTAGGTTGAAGCCTCAGGATTGGCACAGACACACACACATACATACATACACACATACACACACACACACACACACACACACACAGAAAGAGAGAGAGAAGGAAGTTGAAATAGTAGTTGAAAGTGGAACAAATAAGGGTTATTAGTGATTGAAGAGCTTAGAAGGAAAGATTGAGAAAGTTTATTTAAAGGGTAGTAAGTTACAATGAGATAGGAGTAAAAAATTCCAGTAGGTGATTTTACATTATAGTAATTATAAAGAGAATATACTGTATATTTCAATAAAGATAAAATAAAGGAATTTAATGTTTTCACAATAAAAGAATGATGCTTGAATATATACATGCATATATGTACACACTTAACCATTACCTATATATACAGAAATAGAAACAACACAACATAAAATATTCACAAGTTTATGCAGTGATATACAGATTATATAGAATACAACAAAACAGTATATTTCTTAGAATATACATTCATGATTGTCCATTAAAATAATATATCTTAAGTTAGTCCTTAGATAATGTACTGTTCTGACACCATCCTAGTAATTTTTTGAGATATTTAAGATTGTTTTGAAGGATATTTTGAATTCTAGTTTTCAGTTGAAACTGCAGCCTGGACAGTCTTCTTTTGATCTTTTGTTTTTTATTGAAGAACTTTGCTGCTTGAATTGGAACATAAACTTGAGATGATAAGCTTACAAGAAAACCACTTGAAATGTCTTATAAAATGAAAGAATCGTATAAATACCTATAAACTCTAAAATCCCTGATTGGATTTTTCCTGATAAACAAAAACTGAAGTATAAGTGCAGAGTAAGGCTGAAGGGGAAAACAAATGGTCTATTTTTTTTTTTTCATTTAAAACTCTGCATGGTGTTAAAGTGGCCTCTGATCATGGGGGGAGTGGATGAATTGAGAGAGGAATGATAGAGAAATACAGTGATAAGACACAATGTACATAAATGAAAATGTGACTAGAAAACTGTGACACTACTAGAGGTAGAGATAGGTAGAATGGTGAATGATGGAAGAGGCTCATAATATTCATTGTAGATATAAATGGTTAAGGTTAAATTGTAAAGCCCTTCTACAGCTATTTGAAAATAAGAAATGACATATACTAATGCATAGAGAAATTCTGCCTCTGTTTAACATATTCTTGCTTGGGAACACAAGTTTGGTACAGACTGTGTGGTTTGAGAAAATGTAGGTCCTGTTTTCGTATTCAGTACTCAGTCTTCACGCAGGGGTTTATGAGTTTCAGTATACTAACTAAAAAATGCACCTGTTGTTTTTTTTCATGAGTACAATGACAATAGATCATAACTCACCAGTTTAGTGAACTAAATTATAAATTCAGTGCACTCAGAATTCAAGTACGTAAGAATATGCTCACTCTCATTCTTGATCAACTGAGATATTTCTGTATTTATATGACTGGCAATCTCACTGTTGTAATTAACCTCTAAGAATGCTTCCCAAACAGACCGTGGCAATTCAGCCTTTATTTTATTTTGTTTTTTTTCTATATCAAACTATAAAGAAGCTTCCTTTCCAATATTCTTATTCTAGGTAAAAAATAAGCATTTCAGAGGTGGATTTTTTTTTCCTTTCAGATTCAAATTCGAGAAATACAGCAGAAACCTATTTGGGAATGCTGCTTAAATTCAAAGATCAAATTTATTAAATTTCATAAATTTCATGTAATTTGATTTTAAGATAAATTAAAAGGAAGAACATTAACATGTCAACTTTACATGTACTTTCTTATTTCAATGCAGCAAGAATAATTATAACAAGAGAAAATATTTTCCTGAGTTAATAGATGTGCATGATACAATATATTTACAGTAAAAAGTAAGAATATATTTGAAAATGATTTACTATGTTCTGGAGTCAGTGAATAAAGCTTTCTAAGAGGGCTTACATTTATTAGGATTGCAGCAAACACATCAAAATTGATCAGTTTATTTTCTGAAGATCCTGAGCTAATGTCACAAGCATCAAACCAGTGAATACAATGTTTTTAAAATCAATTTTAGGTTGCTGCAGACTGATAAAAGCACCATGTTCTCCCAGGAAATAAGAGCCCAGAGAAAAGAAGTAAATGACAAGATTTAAGTCCAAGAAACAGTATCATTTTTTCCCTTGAGATATTTGTCATTTTCAAGTGCCAGGCTCAATATGATGGCACATAGAAAGCTCACTGCAGTTTCTCAAAGTTGAAATCTGACTGACATGCTGTCTCGTATTAATCATCTCAGATTTTCATTCATGATGCTCAATAAATGATATAGCAATAAGAGAAAAGAAAAAATAGACAAAACCAGCATGAAAAGATCCTTCTAGTCAGTTCAATATTAGCTTTGACTATTTTTCCTAAGGGTAATAAAATCCTCATTAGATAAAACCAGAGCACTAAGCGTGTTCTCATGCTGTCTTAATAATTTCAATATATGCAATGACATTCTTTCAATCAAAATTAAGAAAAAAAAGTTCCAACCAGATGTGATGGTACCTACCTGTAATCCCAGCTACTTAGTAGTCATAATTGGGAGGGCTGAAGTTTGAGAAAAGGCACGCCCCCCCAAAAAAGTTAAGAAGATACAATATTTATCAACAAGCCAGGGGTAGTGACATGTGCCTGTGTTTTCCAGTTCTGGTGAGACATGTGTAGAAAAGCCATAGTCTGAGGCTGGCTCCTGGCAAAAGTGGAGAGTCTGTATAAAATCCATCAAACAAGCCAGCAATCACTCACTCAAAGTTTTTCTAAGGTCATGATTCCAGTGATAAAAACTAATATATTTATTAGATTCTAAATTCAAACCCTAATATTTCTGTTCCCCCAAAAATATATAGTGGAAAAATTACAATAAATAGTCAAAATAATCTAAATTAGTATTAATATCCGTGGAAATAAAAAAAGGAGAAAGAGCAGGGAGCTGCCTCACGATGGACAAATAACAGAGATGAACAGGAAGAAAGCATAAGAGCCTGCATCCAGTTTTGGCTTCCTCCAACTAGGTCCTATCTCCTAACTTTTACCACCTCTCAATAATGTCGTGCTATTATGAATCCTTCAAGGAGTGAATCCATGGATTAGGTTAATGCCCTCTTGCTTTAATTGTCTCTGGAAAGGGTCTTAACAGACACACCCACAAATGTGCTTTAGTAATTAATTTCTTGGTAGTTCTTAATTCAGTCAATTTGATGATAAATATTCACAATCACTGTGAACATGTGATGTAGGCCATTCAAAGAATTGAAACAGAAGCAATCATACTCTCTGGAGTTAGAATTCAAAAATGAAGCTACACTTGGAACACAGAAATGCAGGCATAGAAAACTAAGATCAAATTTCTTGTGGAATATTTCAAATACTGTGCCTCTCCCTATTACTTTTCAACAATTAATTTAGATGAGAGTCATTATGTGTCCATTTTTCTTTTTATATGACAAACATTCAGACAAAGCTTTTTCAATGCCTCTCATTTATTTCAAAGCAGGAAACATTTACATTAGAAGCCATTTACAATGCAAATATAAAAATAAGCAACATTCTGCCCTTCTTTTAAATGCCATGTTTTATCATATAAAATATCATTTACTAATCTCTGTTAATATTTATGCTTAATGAGATATACAGTAGATTGATATACTCTCCTAAATATTCCACCATGCATATGATTAATTATACTTCGTATTTGTTTGAAGAACATTTTTCACCTTTATGTTAAAAGCTTATTTATATATATATATATATATATAACACAATATACAAACCTTAAATATTATGTTATTATGGTTTCAAATGCATATATATATTTAAGGAATAACTTAGTTCATGATTACTCTAGTCAATCTGCTTCACAAACCAAACACTATGAAAGCAATGATCTGGTCTATCAACAGAGATTTAACATATATTTTCTAGAATTTCACATAAGTAGAAATCTATTCTTGCATATCTGCCTTGTATTGCTTGTATAATATTTTTCTTACCTAACAGCATTGCAGTAGACTTCTCTTCATTGCTTTGAATACACCATTATCAATGAATAGGTTTTTGTCGGTTATTATTTTAGAGCAAAATAAGATTTTTTTCATTCTAGATATTTATTAAAATATAAAACCCTCAGTTCCATTTATAAGACACTGGCCTGAAGGACATAGATTTTATAGCAAGACAATTACTTAAGTGTTCTGATTATGGCTATTTTGAAACCCAAACTTAACTAAATCAGATCTCATTTCAATTTTGGCTTATATAGAAACCTATTAAATGACTACTTTTTAACTCTGATGATGCAAGCCACTATTACGTTATCTTAATACACCTGGTATCCTTTATGTCTGAATTAAAAGTATGTAAAAATGAACTTGTGAACATCACATTATTTCCTACAAATATTTGAAGGGTTAATAGAGTGTAAGTTTAATATATGTAAAATGACCAAATGATGCTCTTTATGCATCAGACCAAATCATGGAAAAAAACATATTTCCTTATTTCTATATTTAATTCTTTAACTTTTTCTATAATTTTCTTGAGCCTTTCAGTTCTCACATTGTTAGATTAGAAGCATCCTATAAAACATACTTTCTAAGATTTGCTCAACACTGTTTCCAGAGTTTAAAATAATGCCTTCTAAGTGATAGTTGCTTACAAAACGTAACTTAGATAAACAATTGGACTGAAAGGCAGATAGGATGCAACAACTGTGTTATGGCCCTTACGGAATAACCACATTTAATTACAATTTACAGGGGAATCACTGTTATTAACACATTTCCTAAATCACAACCTTCTTGATCAATAAAAATACTTATCAGATCCATCTAATGAGTGTACATACCCATCAATTAGGTCTCTCACAATCTCTACACTGGCAGACAAATTAAAGATCTTCTTTTACTATTTCCTGTGAGTGGGTCATAATTAAAGGTTGCACAACCCTATCTATTGTTCAGTCATGGAAATTCACTACATTGAGTCACAACCTAAACAAAAATACTAATTAATTGGGTGATGATTCTTTAGAAAGGAGAATCAAAACGATTGCACTCTATGAAGTTTTTATCGACTATCCATTGAGAATATAAGAAACACAGTATCAATTTATAAAAAAAATCTATCATTTAATTTTAAGTACATTTTCACTGGAAAAGATAATTTGGTCACTGTGATAATGTAGAACTTTTATAAGCAGTCCCATTTGCTTGGCTTATCCACTGTTATCCTATCAAGAGGAGTGTAAAAAATCACACCACTGTCAGTAACAATATATTGGTTTCCCTAATGTGGCAGTCATGGAAATTTTAATTGAAATGTAAAGTATCTTTATTCATAAAGTGTATTACCATCCTTCAAAATTCACATCATTTCTGAATTGGGGTGATATAGTAGAAACAAATATAATGGAAGTTGCTATATATATATATTCTATAAGAAATTGATTTGTGATCTTTATTGAAAAGCATTGGATTATGGAACACAGAAATAAATATCCTCAGGAAAACACAGACCATTAAAATAAAGCTGCTATGTTTAAGAATGTATTTTTCATACTTTAACCTAAGGATAATGGTAACAGTTTGTTTCATATTCATTTAATTTCATTAATGAGCTACACTGATATAAATAATTAAAAATCACAGCTACATAGACTATAGTAAACTATCATATCAATCTTATAGGATTCAAGCAAGGTTCTATAAAAGCAGTATAATGCAGAACTTAGAAAATCTATTTTAAAGTAACTTTGGGCAGTAATACTGCTCATTCTCATTGGATATGTTGAAAACTTTATTCCAAAAATACTTGGCTCATTTTGATATTTTTGGTTTTTGCTACCTGTATTGGCAAAATATAGAGTATGTCTTATGTTTTTATTTAATTGGAGTTCTGGGTTTTATACATATATATGTGTGTGTGTGTGTATATACATTTATATATTCATATATGTATATATATGTGTGTATATATAGATAGATATGAATTATTAACACATATATACACATATTTATATATTTATGCTTAAAAAGGAAAGAGGATGCCTTTACTTACCTTAAAACTTCACTTGTGCTGGGCATTGGTGGCTCACACCTGTAATCCTAGCTACTCAGGAAGCTGAGATCTGAGGATCACAGTTCAAAGCCAGTGCAGGCAGAAAAGTCTGTGAGACTCTTATCTCAGATAAATCACCAGAAAACCGGAAGTGGCGCTGTGGCTCAAGTGGTAGAGCGCTAGTCTGGGGCTGAAGAGCTGAGGGACAGTGCCCAGGCCCAGAGTTCAAGCCCATGACGAACAACAACAAAAACTTTACTAGCTTATTTTAAAAATATTATGATAGAGAGATCTGTGTTATGGAGCACATTTCCAATTCAATTACTGTTTTGGATAAGGAAGAGAACTGAAAATAAGACACTTTCTTTCATTGCAATGTGATGTGTCATAAAGAAAAAACAATCTATTTCTTAGGATCATTTAGAAGACAGTGGATTCAGGACAATATGCCCTGAGCTCACTCGTGAGAGTGAATGAGTGGGAGTGAGACTGGGAATACCTGCTACTCAATTGGAGATAGATTCATGCAGCTTTTATGCCCAGATTAGCTTGGAGCCTCATTCCCCCAGGGTGCAGGATCATAGGCATGAGCCAATGGCACGTGGCCAGGTTCATGTTCTCTGAAGCCGTCTATAGATGCCATGTAAAGCATAGGTTAAAAGTGAGAACAATAGAAAAATCAAGAGAGCCATGAGAGTAGTCTTCTTGAGAAGTGAGGGTAAATAGACTGAATTCTGATGGAGAGGGCAGAAATGAGAGGATTCAAGAAATATTGAAGAGCTGCCATGGGGTGTTCAACACAATCACCCTTGACCTTTATGATCTTCAAAGGCAATATTCACTACACACTTTATTCCATTTCTAGAACTGTTTCAGTGTTTCATCTCTGTTCACTATTTGAAAAAGCCCAGACTTCCTAACTTAAAAAAAATTCTCTGGGGTTTAAATTTGTGATATTTCAAACAATGGGGATATTCAGGAATTAACCAAAATAACTTTAAATTCCTCACATAACACATTGATTTTATACAAGTACACGGAGCTGTGGTCTCTTTCATTGTAAGACAGGAATCCATCTATGGATTTGTTTAATCATTTAGCACTTATTCATTCTTTTTCCTGCTTAGTCAAATAACAACTCTAGTCTCCTTCCCTATTTTTCAGCTACCCCTGAGAAAATGTGCCACTTCCTTTACAACCTTTACCTCTTCTCACTTGCATTTTAATTTCCATGTTCAATATCTAGGTCATGTTCAACTTTCACTTCCTAAGATGTGCAATGCCCTTTATCTTATCTACTTATCAGTTTTGTTTGAATCAAATAACTAGAGTTAATTGTGAGTGATGTAGCTGCAGAGTGGATTTACAGGGTTTTGAACTTACTCAATGAGAAGAGCAAGTTACATAGTCTAATGTCAGTTGTTGATTCTGATTTTGAAATGTTCCATGCAGAGGGCCAAGAAGAAAGAGATCAATGGGAAGCAGGGGAAGACATGACAAACGGGAGATTCTAGAAATGTCCTGGGACCCCCTAAGAACAAGTTAAAATCTACCTCTTCATCTCCTCAGCAATCAACTTCCCAGGGAAAGACGTTAACAAACCTACCTATGAAACGGCTATGCCAATAAGTCTAGTACATAGAGAAACTAAACGTTAATGGTTGACAACTCCAGGCCCACTCCCCAGACTGGACCAGATAACACAACCCAGAAGACCAGAGACTTTGTTCATTAACTTCCCAAGTCTGCGTATCTGATACTCTACTTGTATCTCCTGAGTGTCTAGAGAATTCTCTTGTGGGTAATGCCAACTGGAAATCATATAGAAAACAAATTTGAGGAGACATAGTCCTAGTTTAGCTACATGCATATCATTCAAAGTCATCAAATTATTCTTTTTCTTGATTTTCTTCCTCAATTGGGAGGATAGTATTGGACTTGAACTCAGGGTCTCATGCTTGCTTTGTTTTTATTACTCAACTGAGACTCTACCATTTGAGTCATACCTTCACAATAGCTTTTTTGCTGCCTATTTTGGACACAGAGTCAAATGGGCTAATTCCCCCACCCAACCAAGGCTGGCTTTGAAACATGATCCCCCAAATGTCAGCCTCCTGAGAAATAAAGTCATGATGAGTTCTTACCAGCTAGTTCAGATCATTCTCATAATAAATGAACAAGTACACATTTTTTTCTTGGCTCTCAGATTGAAAGCTTTCAAGTTAAAATAATACAATCATTTTTCTACTTAAGATTGTGATAATACAACAAATAAGTGAAGGAGATTAATGAAAAGAGGGAGAATATTTTATAATATGTTGTACAAATTATCAAGGTGAATCTACAAGACTTATCAATGACCACTTCATTAATGTGAACAAAAACTGATTAAAATTTATACCATGTAATGTTTTCCATGAAATGAGATTATGAGAGCCATTGTATTTGGTAAAGACAAATATAATAAATTAAACTCAACAATGTGGTATTTCAAAGTTTATTCAAGGCAGTTCATATGTGATATTAACATATATTATGTCTACATGCCTTAGATTGAATTTCAAGCTATTAGGTACTTGTCAAAGTCACGTAATTTATATTTGACTCAAATAAACTTTAAAGTTAAGTCTTTCTGTCTTTTGATTCTAAGCGCAATTCTCTTTTAACTACAATGCATGCACATTCATACACGCACACACAAAACACACAAATCAAGTCAACAAAAATTATATACATATGTATCTACGCACATACATACATACATACATACATCTACTGTCTCTGAAGGATATTATGAAGATGATAATAAAAATGAGCACCAAACTCATTATAATGAAGATATTGGCAGATACAACAAAATATCAATGGTTTTGATTGTTTTCCTGACAATGAATATGAATGGGAACCAGTGAATAAAAAAGCAAAATGAAGTTTTTAGCTGTGAGAATGAGTACAGTGAGTGTTTGCCAAACTCCTTTGAAGAATTCTGGAAAAAAAGAGTTCTGGATAGATTCAAACATATAAAACAGAAAGGAGGCAAGCAGAGATGTTGGCTAGCAATTGGTGAATCAAAATTGCAACAGTATTTGAGGATCTCTGGCCCTAGGTTCTATTCTGAGATGTAAAACAGGGGCTCATGATCTACTGTAAGAGAACACAGCATGTGTTTAAATATTAATTTTCAGCAAAGAAATGAAAAAAGGAATGATTTTCAAGATAAATTAATTATTTCAAGAAAAAAATACAGCGAGATGTTATCGTGTTTCACAAAAACAAAAGCTTCCCCAAAGGTATTCTTAGAGAAAAACAAGCACAAGGGCTTTTTGCCTCCACTTGCCCAAACCAGTGTTCTCTCTACTGATTTATTTTAAATTGGAACAGAAACCACACATTAACCTTTAACTGATTTGTATTTAGAAAACACAAAAGCCTGCTTGTAAACAAATAGCCAAAAACTACAGTCCAAGGAAAATACGAGATTTAACATATCTTAAATTGTCACTCAGAAAATAAGCATGGATATAGAAGTGTATTTAGAAGACATCGTCATTTGAAAAAAAATAATGTTTTGATATTTGAGACACATTGTGCCTATCATCAGCCCTGGTGATTGGTAACTCCCTTGTACAACTAGTTAAAGATCACAAAGGATTTTAAAAGAATTGCTTATTCTAATATTTAAATAAATATGCATACAAAATGACATTCAAATAAAAAAATCACATAGCTCAGTAGTTTCAATAAATTCTTGTAAAGAAAAAAAATAACACCAGCACCCCACAAGTTCGTAGCTTCATTGTCTTCAATCTCTTTACCCTTGCTGGCCAATATAATTACCACAGTAAATCAGTTGTGTTTATTTATGTTTAAATTTTGCATACTTTTATGCAGTGTGGATTCTTTTTGTGATTAGCTTCTTGTCTGAGCATTTTGTGTGATCATTCTATGCTGTGGTACTCATTGAAAGTTACCCCCTTTCACTGCTGAATAATAATACATCATATACCACAATTGTATTGATCATAACGTATGCTTAACTTGATTCTTTGGTAGATTTCTATTTGTGTTTTAGTGTGCGTTAAAATACATTCCTACTGCATTTTTACATGGGGAATTTGCAGCTTCAAAAATTATATGATGTAAAATGATGAAGAAAAAGACAAAAACTAAAGATTATTGACAAAGTGTTTCATATAATGTTTCTAATCTTATAATTTATATTTTATTAACACTTGTTTCAAATCCTTGACAATACCTATTGTCAGCCTTTGTCATTTTTGCAATTGTAATGAATATGGAATAATATTATACTGAGCTTTTTAATCTTTTGGTAGTTGTACAAAGGAGTTTTCATGTAAGTGTATGAAGACAGTGTCACTTGATCAATGTCACCCCTTTCAACATTCTTACCCATCCTACCCAACCCATCTAACCCATCCTAACATAGAGATTTTGATTTGTAGCTTCTTTTTATTTGGTCAGTCATGGGTGCTGTCCCTGAGCAATTAATCTCAAGGCTAGTGCTCTACCACTTGAGCCACAGTGCCACTTCCAGCCTTTTCTGCTTATGTGGTGCTGAGGAATAGAATGCAGGGCCTTACACATGCAAGGCAAGCACTCTACCACTAAGCTACTTTCCTAGCCCTTGATTGGTAGTTTCCTAGTGACTGACTTTAGCAGCTGATATGTTTATTGGTCATTCAACTGTTCTTATACAACATCAAGATTTCTTTCCCATTTTTCTTTTAAGCATGCTTTTTCTTACCAATGCACTGGAAATTGATCAGTTAATAGCAAGAATAAGAATGTGTTGTCAGATATAAGAATTGCAGATATCTCTTCCAAATTTATAGCTTGGATTTTGCTTTGTATAAAAGCACTTGATGTGTGATGTTAATAAAGTATCCCAATGTCATTAAAAATGTATTCCAATGTCATTATTTTTCCCTCAACTGTCTTGTAGTAACATCTCAGATTATGTGTCACATTCTGAGGTAAAATATATCTTTAAATATTTTTGCATATCTTACAAAGTATCATCAAGCCTTTTTCATGTATATTGTTAGTATTTTCAGCAATAGTTATTCTGGACAGAAAACACATGAGTTAGGTTGTTTGTTTAAACTCAAAGGTCTGATTTAGTGGTAGAGTCACACACACATTACTATAACTTTATACAAGTTAGTAATATCTAATGCTACAAACACAGCAGTTTTGATGAGTATATTTGTGATTGACTTAATTAGTTAGATTCAGGGATTTTAAATAAGATATATTAAATAATTTTTAAATTTAGTAGAAGACCTTTAAGTTGAAAGACTTGAAATTGCATCTTGAAGCAGAAAGACACAAGAAAACATGCCAAGATTTGCACTGTCAAATCAGATTTTCCAATTTTTCAGTTACTAACATTCCTGGAAAACCTAGGAAAAAAGAAAATAAAGTATATGGTAATCATAGACAAAAAAATTTTGAACATTCAATAACATTTAAAGAAACACCATCTCAAAGCCAATGTCTACCCATACCATTAGTGTGATTACACAAACCAGGAAAACTACCTTTCTAACGCTGTTCTAAATAGCCAAGCTTGAAAGCATCTTGTAGCAAAAGTGATAGTTCATTCCTGAAGGGTTGAAGCCAAGTGATATATTGCAAAAAAAGTTAAATGAGAAACCTTTGATTTGAGATAAAAACATTTTTATTTATAAAGATCAAGATTTTCATCAGTAAGTCAGAGTTTTTTAGAAAATTTATAAGTTAACAATTAAGTTTTCCCTTCTTTAATGGTGTGTTTCTGTAGTGGATTAAGTTGCTCTTTTAAAAAGTCAGTGTGTGTGTATGTGTGTGTGTGTGTGAGTGTGTATGCGTGAGTGCACACATGCACATGCACATGCTAGTCTTGGGTGCTGTTCCTGAGCTTTATAAGCTCAAGTCAAGAACATCTCTGATTTTTGGTGATTAATTGGAGATAAGAGTCTCACAGACTTTTCTCTCTTGGCTGGATTCAAATAGTGATCTTCACATGTCAGCTTCCTGAGTGCCCAGGGATACAACTGTGGGCTACTCTGCCCAGTGAAACTTAGATAACTTTTTAATTTCATTGTAGAGCCTTTAGTTGATTCCACAGGACATTGATTTTGAAATATGCCCTTGACTATTTGATTTGGGATGTGATAATAATGTAGTTTTTCAATTAATGTATACTAGTTTCATAGCATAACTTTCTCTAGCCAATGTTAACACTTCAACCTCATTAAGATAGAATGTTATATAAGTAACTATTGTTGGCTCTAATATTAATTCTCTTGTCCTTAAGTAATTGAACCTAATAGCATTGGCACAGAAAGAATTACTGATATAATACAACCTATTTCTCAGGGAACATTTTAAGCTAACTATAATGTAAACTCTCCTGAACTGACCCGGGATAAGTACAAATGATGTATTAAAATAGGAAATCACTCATTTGGAAAACATTTATAATACGGTTGTTCAGATTATAGGGAGATGGTAAATGTGCTTTTTCTGAATTATGGCCACTAACTTTATACTCAACTTGCTTAAAGTAAAATATCTTTGAGGTCAGCACTTTATCCTGCTTGCGAATATTTTGGAGGAGTATAGATAAGAGGAAATAAAAGGGGGAGATTCTAACAGATTCCATATCTTATAAATATTCTTATTTTTCATCTAAAATATAGCCATTCTGAACTTTTTGTATTGAATAAGAGCACAAGCAGTCTGGAGAGAAGGCTATTATGTGTTGAAAATATACAGCACAGTAATAACGCTAAATTACATAGATTATTTGTCTCATTTAATAGTCATAAAATTCCCAAGGATTCATATTTTATTCCTGTTTTGTAGTTTTAAAATGATACACATTTAACTAACTAGCCCAAAGTCACACAGACAGTAATTGAGTCGTATGTACATAATTTTGCCCATCCTTCTTATTTTCTTAACTTTCTTTTGATAACCTATAATTTTCTGATGATAAAAGTTTCCCAGTTTCAGCTCACAGGATCCATGAGCACTGGGTAAACTGATAACTGGTGAGGTGTGATTATGAAACAAGGTGAATGAAAGTGGTCAAAATATAGGTAATTACCTATTCTAAGAACAGACTACTAAGAATAATGTTTTTTGTAATCATCCTAGAAAACACAACAATGAACCAGAAGATGTTAACCATTGTTTGATGACTGCTAAAAGACTATTTTAGAAGTTCAATTGTAAACTACAAAAATCCAATTCTACAGTTAAAAGTGGTATTAGATGAATACTATCTCAAGAAAATCAGCCTGGCTGAGTGTCTGCAGTGAGAATCTATAATTGGATAAGTCACAGCAAAGTGAAAACAACAGAAATGTTCCTTGTTTTCATACTAACAAGTTAACTGGCCAGTGTCCTCTGGATGGATACTAGAAAAAAATAGAAATTCACAGGGTCAGAGACAAGGAAATTTCTTACTCAGGACACAGCATGTAGTATGCTTTCGTATATCCTTGCTTCCTGTTTGAGTTCAGATGCCAGTGAATTGGTGTAAGATGGTTCAGGTTTGTGAATAGCAGGGTGTTTGTATCATACTAGAACTTTAAACCAAGAAAGTCCAAACTAATGAAAATTCCCATGCTAAACTTTTCCAAGTGAGAGAAATTATCATTATCATCCTAGGAGACCAACAATTCTGTCTCTGCTAGAGAAAAGCAAGCAATCTTCCTCTTTCAAAAATTTTTTTTACTATAAATTATCTTTCTCATTTTTTGACATTACTCATCCATACAGAACAGCAACTTCTATCTGTGCATATTTTTGCAGTTTATTATTGAACTTGGTATTTTAATGATCATCATCGGATTGTCTATGACACGGTAACCAGTTTTTGTCTGGAAGAAAGTTGTAAATGCTACTGCTTCAAAAGATTCACAGAATCCCAAATGACACAAGAACATTTCTCCAAGAGGATTGCTAAAAAAAATTTCATGAAAGCCCTTCAAGGATTTTGAAAGGCCAGGCTAATTAATGATCTATAAAAAAAGTTAAATTTTCTTAGCTGTGAATTGGCATCAAAAAGGGAGGAATGTTTTATTTTACCATTATGGTAATCAGTTATAAAATATAGAATATAAAAATACTGAAGGCCTTTAGATGATGTCAGTGAGAATTAAAGTTCATGGAGAAATTCAATGAAAATTGAATTTTCAGCATTTCAATGGAAATATTCAGTATTACTAACAGGGCATAATGACTTACTATGTGAAAAGAAATGAAATCAGTTTAAATGATATCATCCTTACATGTAAAATTTAGATAGGAGAAGAGACATTATAAGTCCATTAACAAAGAAGGGTATTTTAAAAGACACTAAGATATTTGGTTAAATTACATTTTTAACCAATGCATACCAGGACACTACGATAACCCCCAAAATAATTACACAATTGAAAAAAGAGCTTGAATTTTTAAATGAAAAAGTAGATATGTGAAATGATTGTATATATTTATAAAATAAACAGTTTAAAGAAAGATAAAAGTAGACACTCTGAAAACATTACAGGATGGAATAGGAGAAACCCTAGGTCTTCTTGGCGCAGGCCGAAATTTTCTTAATAGAGACACAAAAACACAACAAATCAAAGAAAGGTTGGACAAATGGGATTGCATGAAGTTACAGAGATTCTGCATGGCAAAGGACATACCTAGCAAGTTCAATAGAAAGCCCAAGGATTGGGAGAAGATCTTCACTAGCCATACAATGGACAGGGGTCTCATATCTAAAATATACTTGGAACTCAAAAAATTAAATTCCCCAACAACAAAACTTCAAAGAAACAACTGCCCAATAAATAAGTGGGATAAAGACTTAAAGAGAAATTTCTCTGAAGGAGAAAGAAGGATGGCCAATAGACACATGAAG
>NW_012267338.1:4719060-4781601 GCF_000151885.1 Dipodomys ordii
AGTGCTGTCCCTTAGCTCTTCAGCTCAAGGCTAGTGCTCTACCACTTGAGCTACAGCGCCACTTCCGGTTTTCTGGTGGTTTATTGCAGATAGGAGTCTCACGGTCTTTTCTGCCCGGGCTGGCTTTGAACCGCGATCCTCAGATCTCAGCCTCCTGAGTAGCTAGGATTACAGGCGTGAGCCACCAGCACCCGGCAATAAAAAATATTATTAAGAAATATTGTACATATAAAAAAGAAAGATATATATAGATGAAAAAACTACATGTGAATATATATACCTGTATGCACATATATACATGTCATCATTTCTCAGATAAAGTTGTGAATTCAGTCTGATACTACAAGATATATTGCAATAAAATAAGTAATATATTTATATGTTTACATAAGTATACAATGGTATTAGATCCATTAATTAAAAAATGTCATTGCTTTTAATCAACTCTAAGCATTGAGTGGGTCATAATGTCTTTTCAGATCAACTATCTTGTCTCAATATTGACTCTAGAGGATGGTCAGAGCCTAGCTGTTTGGTGATGGTTAAGGGAGGCTGTAACAATTTCTTAAAATAAGACAATGAAATTGGCCATATAATTAACTAATCTCTTCATGAACTGTACGTTATTTTATACCATGCTCTATTGGTTCCATTGTACCCATAGTAGAATTCCAAATGGAGTCAATCTCAAATCTAGCCACTGCTTAATCAACTAAGTAGGGTATGTAACATTACAAGTCTCATAATTATAATCCCAACAATACTCAGCATTTTGACGTGAAATAGATTCTATCTCAGAAACTACACTTGCTTTGATTTACCAGTGAGAAACTCCTCATCCATCAAAGTTTTACCATGAAATTGCAACAGTTCTGGGATTTTTGCTATTTCTACCAATTTCTACCTCCCCTGAAGTTACTTCTCTACTAACACCTCTGAAGTCTTGGGCTCCTCAAAAATCACCCTCAAAGTCTAAAACCTTCTTTCAAGCTCCCACTGTTGTTAATATTTTCAGCTTCTACAATGAATTAGGAATGATCTTATTTGTTTTTGTTTTTTTTGTCGGCCATGTGGGTTGAACTCTGGGCCTGGGCACTGTCCCTCAGCTTTTCAGCTCAAGGCAAGTGCTCTACCACTTGAGCCACAGGGCTACTTCTGGTTTTCTGGTTGTTTATTGGAGAGTAGAGTCTCATGGACTTTCCTGTCTGGGCTAGCTTCAAATTGGGATCCTCAGATCTCAGCCTCCTGAGTAGCTATGATTACAGGAGTGAGCCACTGGCACCCAGCAGGAATGTTCTTATTGACATCTAAAACAATCTAGATTTTGCCTAGCTTCATCCAAGAAAGTACTATCTACAGTGGCTACAATTTGAAAAATGTATTTGTTAAATAATCATATTTGGAAATTGACGTTATTCCTTCATCTGTGAGATGCAGAATACATGCAATAGAAAGCATGAAAGCATTGAGATGTTTACATCGCCATCACAACTCTTAGGGACAAGGGGAAAAAATTAGAATTGCAGGACATATGTCAGTCTCATTTTACAATAGTTTTCTAAGATTTCAACTCCTAAGATTGTGATGTATGTGTTGTTGATGTTAAGCTGTGATTTAAAAAAAGTGAACCCATGCTCAAGATGAAAAGATATGTGTATTTCACTTCAATGCATTGTTTTCCTCTGCTGACTTTATGCCCGCTCACATCTGCCTGCCTTGATTGCACAGATTTTTCAAAATAGATCTACCTTTTAAATGATGTGTGTCATTAATAGGAAAGCTAGCCTCATACATTTTCTTCAATCACATTCAGAAACAGAAGTTCCTTTAACAAAAAGCAAATGCTGAGCTAGGCTTGGTGGCTCACACCTGTAATTCTAACTACTCAGGAGGCTAAGATCTGAGGATCGAGGTTCAAAGCCAGCTTGAGCAGGAAAGGCCATGAGACTCTTATCTCCAATAAACCACTCAGAAAACCAGAAGTAGCACTGTGGCTCAAGTGGCAGAGCACTAGTCTTGAGAAGAAGAGCTGAGGGACAGCGCCCAGCCCAATGTTCAAGACCCATGACCAAAAAAAAAAAAAAGTAAATGCTAAATCCAACTTGCACATTCAGACACACACAGACACACACACACACCACACATACACACACACACACACACACACACACACAGAGCACAACCCATTAGTAAATCATGGACTATATAATATCCAGGAAAGACTAAAAAGTAAAATTAATAAAGTTTACATTGATACTTGTGACATTTATGGAACCTTATCAGCAAATGAGCAATGTAGATTTCAAGCCCTTACATGGAAGTCATCTGTCTTTGAGGTTGCATAGTTTGCTCTTTAAATACTGATTAAGTACAGAATTACATCATCCTTGTAAGAAAAGCTAACTTGTGAAATCAGTGTAATTCAAATTGTTAATCCTGGGTAACTTTCCTCGCAAAGTTGAGAAAACATACAGTAAGCACAATTTTGTGGGAAATGTGCAGTACCTGTGCTGTATCTCCGAGGCCTATTCAGTTAGAGTATAGCTTAAAGATGATATTTCTTTGCTGATATTTATTCTGGAGATATGACTATATATGAGATTGTAGCTTAAAACCCCCTAACATAATTGTATTGTTGTTCATCAATATTAGTAATATTGCTTTATATTTCTGTCCCTTGATACTGCATATGTGAATGTATTTTTCCTGTATAGACCATTTTTTTTTCTTTTTTGGGGGGGAGTCCAGTCGTGGGGCCTGAACTCTGGGCCTGGGTGCTGTCCCTCAGCTCTTCAGCTCAAGGCTAGCGCTCTACCATTTGAGCCACAGCGCCACTTCCAGCTTTTTTCTTTTTGCTTATGTGGTGCTGAGGAATCGAACCCAGGGCCTCATGCACGCAAGGCAAGCGCTCTACCACTGAGCCACCTTCCCAGCCCCTGTATAGACCATTTTATCATAATATAGTGCACTTTTTTGCCTTTTTAAATATAATTTAATTGGAATTAGAACGCATGTACAGTATAAGAATGCTTGAATACAGGGCTGGGAAGGTGGCTCAGTGGTAGAGTGCTTGCCTTGCGTGCATGAGGCCCTGGGTTTGATTCCTGAGCACCACATAAGCAAAAAGAAAAAAGCCAGAAGTGGTGCTGTGGCTCAAGTGGTAGAGCGCTAGCCTTGAGCTGAGGGACAGCACTCAGGCCCAGAGTTCAGGCCCCACGACTGGACCAAAAAAAAAAAAAGAATGATTGAATACAGACGTACAGTGTACTTTACAAGTATATGCAAGCCATTATATTCCCATGCATTACCTTCCTGATCATCCCATAGTCACATTCCTAACTTTCCAACAGTTACTTTGTTTCATTATGGTATGTTTGTGTGTGTGTGTATGTGTGTGTGTGTGTGTGTGTGTGTGTTTCAATCCTTTTCACCCTTAATATGGTCTCCACACACATTCTAGCTTATAGACAATTTTATCTTTTATAATTGTAATTCCTTTGATTTCTATTTGTATAAAATCTTTGCTCACTAACATCTCTATCTTTAATTCCATTCTCTATCACACTTCAACTTTTGATGTCACAATTTATTTCATTTTATCTCATGGATTCATTAGCAAATACTGCAGTTGTGGTTTTTATCTTAATAAAGCATCAAACTATTTAAAATAGTCACTTAACTTTCACACTAAAATGTAATTGACTTCTAAGCTATCTTTTAATTTTAACCTCTATTTACTTGTACTAGCGATCTCAATACATTCACATATCTTGTGTTATTCACTACAATATTTTCCTTCAGATGGAAGACTTCCCTTTCGCACCTTGCTTTCACCTGCTAAAAATCTTGTAGTGATGCATTAACTCAGAAATTGATGCTGAAGACATAAACACATTTGGTTCTTCAACATTGTTTACAAGAACCAAATTTTAAAAACTCTACCGAGACACGTATAATGAGTAGGTTTGGTAAATTATAACAGCAGGCGAAAGAATTCAATATGTCACATAGAAAGATCATGCTGAGAACTTCTAATGCCCCGGAGAAAATATTCACCTTATATTTTAATTGAATATAAAACTACTGAAACTTATAAAATACCTACATGATCGTTTATATATTAAAATAGTGGATAATTATTCCAAAATGTTATTGTAGTTTCTGGTTTTGTTGATTTGGTATTATTTACAAAAAACTGTATTTTGGAGGAAATATTTTTCCCAGACTTTCAAAAATTTGGCACAAACATAACTGATCATGATAGCACACAATTTGTCTAAAAACATTATATAAGTCAAAGCTTAAAAAGAAAGTACAATTTTTAACTGGAAAAGCTCTTCACACTTTATGAAAACACTGAGTTCATGTCCCATGTATATTTCGTCTCCCTCCACCCAATGTCATGTGTGTGTATCACTACCTCTATATCCAATCAAAACCTTGCCAGCAAGGCTGGAATTTCATCGTCAAACCACAAACAGGCATTTTAGATAACACATTCTTGGCAGTGAACCCTGGAGAAATGTTTTTTTATTTTTGAAAACTGAGACAATTTTAACTGGGAAATTTTAACTGGGAAATGGTTAAGTTGTAAGTGGGAACTTTTAAAATCGAAAAGCAGAACACTTTTGGAGTCAACAACTTTCATGAATAAGAAAAAAACTAAGAACATTGCCCCAGAAAGCAATTTTTGAATCCAGATAATTTGTTACATTTATCCATGTTTATTTCTTACTCATTTCAGAGAAGACACTAAAATTCCACTATTTACAATCTCTGAACAAAAATAAAAAAGACAACAGACAAACCGTTCTTTGTGATAATAAAGGTTTATACAAACATTCAGATGTACAGATGTTTTCATTTGTGATGTTTACAGAAATGGACAGCCAATGTTCTAGGTCATTCTGACATAAGCTTTTTCCTAGAATCAGTTTATATACAGGGTGCAATCTATTTCTTATGTCGGCTTGAACAAAACATCAAATCAGCTGGAAAGAATCCATAGAAGTCTTGAGTCAGTAAACTGGTTGTCATGACCTTGGAAGGAAAGACACAATACTGTAAAGATATCATTTCTTGCTAATTAATAGGGAGAAGCAATGAAAATATATCCAAACTTTGTTCTTGGTTTGTTTGCATGTATGTGGTTTCATAACTTGATACACTTGTTCAAATTTTTATCTTATGTGTTAAATGTGTGCAGTAGCCAAGGAAAGGAGAAAAGGAAAACAAGAAAAAGGAAAAAGAATTTTATCATAAATCATTATTAACAGAAATCAAGGCGTTAAAGAAGCCAGTGGGGAAATAGATTCATGGACAGCCTAGAGAGTATATTTCTGTGAGCAGTAATTATGAAGTAAAAGTGGCATCACAAATTGGTGAAGAACGTTTTTCATTATTGCTGAAATAGCTATAGCTATCTGTTTAGAAGATAGATAGATAAATAGATAGATAGATAGGTAGATAGATAGATAGATAGGTAGATAGATAGATCTTTAGATATATAGATTGATCTAGATCTATACCTATATCTATATACATATTCCCAGCACACTAAAAAACTGTATTTTTTAATTGCTATTGTCTTTAAGTAGTTGTACAAGGAGTTTCAATTCACCATGTCAGTTTAGGAGCATAGTACATCACAATCAATTTCATCCTTTTCACCATTCAACCTCAACCCTTCCCCTTCAGTTCAGATCTCTAATATCAGCCCTTAGGATGCAGCACTCCTGGGCCATTCAGAGAGACCATGTCTAAAAATTATACATATATTCTGCACAACTATATATGGAAATAATGTTTCAGGGTATCAAACATAAATGTGGTGGAATTTTCCCCTATTCTGAGGTGGAAAGTGGAATTAAACATTTCACAAGATCAACTACAATTGAATACATAAATAAAGGAAATATATTCAAAATCTTTGTGCTTTAGTAAATTACATGAGAGCTACAGATAGCTGAAGAAATTATTACATAAAGTTTTAACATTTAGCTATCAATTATTATACCATGCCTAATTAAATGTGGAGTGTCACTCAGTATAATTGTAAGAAATTTTTCAAGACTGTTTACACACATTATATTCAAAACTGTGGTATACCATCTCATGTGGAAAGAGTTTATTACTGTACGGTCTCTGTTTGGAGCAGGCAAACTGTCTTTACTGAGATTTGGGACCCTTGAATCCTCATGCGAGGATGAATAACAGCAAAAGTTTGGATTTCCTGATGGCTTTATCTTTCTAACTTTATGCATCCATGTGGAGAAAAGTATTTTTCAGTATTAACCAATTTAATTATTATTTTTTAATTTGAATTCAAAATGTAACAGATTTAAAATTTGCAACTGTGTTTACTTTGAAACACACAACACTCATTTGAAATTTAAAATTATCCTAATTTCCCTTAATAATTCCATAATTAGCTGGGGCTCTGTTGATTCAATCAAACTTCTGAGGCCTAAACACTACCAGGAGCATCAACAGCCTTGACTAATTTGTTTAATATTTCTGTCACTTGTGAATGAACTGGTAAGGTAATAACAAACTGTCGATCATGTTTCAACGGTAGCACAAAGACTTAAAAACTGAAACTGCTTTGATAACTTCAGAACTGTTTTTAATTTTTTTTCATTTTTATTTCCTTTTCTGTGCTAACAATAGAAGTCAGGGCTCATCAGTGCTAGTTAAGCCACCACTGAGCTATACCAACCACCCCAAAAGATAATCTGAAAATTCTATCCATATAAAAGATAATCTGAAATTTCTATACATAATTGTTCTTCTTTCAGGCTATTAATAACATTGCCATGGAAGCTATGTCTAGTGTAAATGTGGTCCTGATTATATAAACTGGAACAGAAAGATTAAGGGTAAAAAATAGGTTAAATCAACAAGCTACATAAGAATAACATCATTTGTAAAGTGAAATTACCATTGACATTAAAATTGCATTTTAACTTTGTAGAGTTATTTCTAACCCTGAAAGTGTACTTCCAATAGGAAAAAAATAAGAAAGTAATTCTAAAATTAAATCAGACTTGTTATAAACATGGAATTTACCCTGTAAGTCCCCAAAAACTGGGGTAAATTTTTCTATTGCCCTAAAATACCTTCTGTGGAATTTCAATGAGAAAACATCAAAAGCTCCTTTCCTTCATAACTTTATGAGGCCATTCTTATCATAACAAAATTCACACACTAATGGCAGTTGCCAAATGAACAGGGACGCTCAAAAGTTATGAAGGTGCTGACTAAACAACAAAATAGAAAATTGTGTGGCAGCGAAAGATCAGACTGGTCAATGGAGCCCTTAGAAAAGAGACTTAAGCATAAGTAGGAGGAGGATATTAATTACAATTTAATCCTGGGTAATAATGCAAAGGTGAGAAGTCATATACAGTAGCTTGCAGTATATTATTTTAATGTTTCATTACTGTAATGGAACGGATCTGACATGAAGATTGATTTGAGGCAGGTCTCCCTGTCAGCTCTCCTATCTAAGTGGATAAATCTCTTTGGGCAGACATGGCTTCTGTCTTGTCTTACTCTGACCTAAAATCTTGGGAAGATTTTCTTCTTTCTGCTTGTGGCTGTGACCTAGAAATACTTTGATCTTATAAAACTTTGTCTTTGAAGAAGAGAACTTGAGTGATATAGGAACCATTGTACCAAACAAAGTCCAAGGGCGTAAAATGCTCATACTTATATATACAGAGGTTTAATAAGTTATATTATACACCATGCAAAATATATACATAGGTTTAATAAGTTATATTATACACCATGCAAAATAACTTGCTCTCCTAACTGAAAAAGAATGAATTATCCTTTGATGAATGTAGGCTAATCACCTGCAATTACTTTTAACTTTTAACTTGGAAAGTCTTTTTAAAATTTATCTTATGATGGAAGGTATCGTTGATAAAAATGGATATTACCCATAACCTAACTTCTGGAATTGAAACCCTATAACTACTTAATAAAAAATAAATAATTATTTAAAAACAGTTAAGCAGCAAAAATTATTTTACTCATTACTTTTTAACTTATGAAGTAACATCTCAATCTTGATATTCAAGGTGTGTGAACAATTGGGATCAATTGATTTATTTTTTCCAGGAGTAGATTAAATTCTACTTGGACTTGTGCTTTATTGTATGCTTTATATTTGACAGAACAATGTATAAATATATTGATAATTTGAGAGCAGTAATTTGCCTAAAACAAACAAAGCAAAAAAAAAACATTGTCTGCAAATAAGGGAAACCATGGGACCTATGTTTCTTTGGGCCTGGCTTACTTCACTTAATATAATTTTTTCCAAGTCTTTCCATTTCCTAACAAATAGGGCAATGACACTCTTTCTGATGGCGGCATAGAATTCCATTGTATATATATACACAGTTTCTTGATCCATGTCTGAGAAAAGCAGAAAAGGTCAAATAAGATGATGTTAAGCGAACTGAACCCGAAGTTAAGGACACAAGTGGATTTTTCTTTCTTGGTATTGTTTCTAACATATTTATAAGGTACCACGTGATTTTTTGTTGATTTGTACATCCCTCCCCCAAGGTATAACCCTTGTTTTCTCTGTATTTGATGTTGGTATAATTCGGGGAGGGGAAGGGAAAAAATTGTTTAAATAGGGATACAGGTGGACCCATTGCAACTATGAGATAGATGTATAAAATGCTATGTCGAAAAATGAACTTTACAATTTAGGCAGAGGGTGGAGGGGTGGGAATGTAGTTGTGGAGATGGGGGAAGGTGGGAATATAGTTGAGGAGGTGGGAGGGAAGGGATGGTAGGGGAAAAACAAAGAGGAAGCAACAATGCTTGATAAGAAATGTACTCATTACCTTGCTCATGTAATTGTAATCCCTCTGTACGGTATTTTCACAATAAAAAAGTTATTGAAAAAAACCATTGTCTGCTCTGTTTTCATACCTATCAAATCAACAAACTCTCTGGATTTTTCTTTTTAACTTCTTCCTATTGATGGTAACGAAAGGAACTTTAATTATGAGCAAAGTGTATTTCTTCTTTCAGACTGGTTGTGATGCACCTGTCCAGAATGAAAAAAATGTCCTAAACCTTGCTTTGCTGTGGTTGGCACATCGATTATTATCGGATATACTATGACTTTTGATTTCCTTTTCTCATTAACCTCTGATGGGTTAGTTCTACAGCCATTAAACACTTTTCTTTGAGGTGAGAAGAGAGCTAGGATTGGTTAAAGAATAAAAGAGTTGAAAGAAGCCATCAGTGTTCACTTCCTACTCAGCCTTTCACTGCAGAAGCTATCTGGACATCTTGGAACCCAAGACGAACCATACTTGATTGTATTACGTGTTCTGTTCAGTGTGCTGTGGAACTCCGAGTTTTGCTGCGGATTTTGCATCTGTGATCTTAATGGAACCCGGCCTGTAGTTTTCTTTCTGCCTTGTCATGTGGATTTTGGTATCTGGATAATGGTATCTTCACAGAATGAATCTGGAAGAATTTCCCTCCTTTAAAATTCCAAGAGAATTCTTCCCCAATGTCTTGAGGGACAAGTGTCAGCGCTCAAACCAATGGCTCCATTTATTGTCGGCTGATATATTTTCTTGGCTCTTTGCTCCAAAGAGTACACCTGCACTGCCACTTATTTGTGGAGTTCAGGATGATGACTGTTTCAGGAGAGTTGCTAGATAGATTTTTCTACAGAGGGCAGAGACTATAGAGAACATCCACCTCACCACTTTCCTAATACTATTTCTCTAAAAACATAGAAGGAGTTTGGGTGAGAGTAAAATAGAGCAACGAGAGCTACTTTGTGTGCGATTTACTGTTCCCTGATTATGTGCAAGTTGAAAGTTCCTCTACTCTCTGGCATTTAATCTTTTTAAGAGGGCTTGCCCTCACTTCTCGTAGATGAACTGATATCAGGGAAGCCATGGGGCTGATGCTGGTATCTGAGGACTCACTACCCTACAGCCTGTAATTGCAGTATTATCTGCTGTGCTCCCAGGACGAGAGCAAAATGAGAGAGAAGGGAAGATAGATGGCTCCTTAGTTTCTCCCTGCTGTGGCTAGATGATTATATGTTGAGAGAGAGAGAAAGTAAGAAAGTAATCTGATTTCAAACAAATACTCACTCAAACTTGATCCTAAACAAAACATTTTTTAAAAGTGACAGGTTTAAGATAGCTTTCATTTCTTTTGATTAGGCAAACCTAAGACAACAAAAGAAATCTACCCAGTCCCTCTGCCTTAGTTTCTAGGAGAAATTTTAAAGGTCATACACTTGAAAAGGAAAAGCACATCGTTGTGATAATGCCAATCAAAAATTAAAGACTTTAAGGACTTCTTGTCCTTATAGGAGGGAGTTAAGTCATTGTCTTCTGTCAAACATGCAACATTTGGAGCCATTTCAAAAGCCCAGAATTATATACAGACATATATATATATAATTTTTAAATCATATTGAATTTTCAATTCTATCTCAAATTATCTGACAAGTCTTCTACATTGAACAAAACAATCTAGTAAATTATAGGAAATAAAAGGTAGATTGAAGATTCAGCTAACCTGGGTGGGGGGAAATTCAGGTAAATGGCAGGTAGGATATGATAAAACTGAGATATAATTTTTTGTGGTTTGTTTATTTAACGGAGAGATAGTACTCTTTTATGATGTGGTAGCAAATTATTATTGCATATATATGCATATATAAGCAGATAAAAGGATAATAGTAAATACTACATTAATTTTCATATTTGCTATTAAATTTCATGCTCTTTTAAAAGAAGGGTGCTTAAATTTTCAATTTGGGGACAAAAATCAAGTAAAGTATATCACATCTTACCTAAATAACTGGGGGTATCCTCATAATCAAATCATAACAACCAAATCCTCAGGATCAAATCAGCTCCATAAAGGCACACCTTAATTACACCTAAATTTATGGCCATACTCATATTGCCTACATTACAATGAGGTCGAGAGCCAGGAGTTGCTTTTCTTGTTGCCAATAAACTCTCCCATATTTCAATGAAAATGAAATTAAATATATCTACCAGCTACAGTTCTCACTGACTCATCCCTTTGTGTCTCCTTCTTTTTAGCTGTTATGGACAATAGAAATTTCACATGCTGTAAGAGCCAACTTTCTTCTAGGGACAGGTACACATACTACTTAGACCCTTAACACACACAACTACAGACAAGATGATTTTTATAGAGTGACTCTATATCACACTTGCCAAAATACAACTAAATAAATAAATATACTATCTCACCTGGATCCTAGCAAACTGGCGTATGACGCTAGAAATACTTCCACAGAGAATCAACTGCCATAACCTTCTCACCCTGATAAATAGAGATCTCTACTACAGAACCATGCAGAGCCAGCAAGGTTTTGCGACCTCACCATGGTAGCATGACCTTGCTCATGAATCCTGCTCCTCTACCCTGAGCTGTCAATCAACCACTGGGAGACCTCACCCGTGCTGTTTATGCTATTTCCCACTCCTGATTGGAAGAGACTTGGGGTGACATATAAACTAGAACTATATCCCTCTGCCTGTCGTTCAGACTGGATGCATTTTCCTTTAGGATATACTTGGAGCAATAGGTAATCTCTTGAAAAAGAACTAATGAAATTTGCCTGTTTTTTTTCAATACAGTGTTGAAAACATGGTATTATTTCTTTCAATGGGGAAATTAAAAAAAAAAACAGCAACCTTGGCTTCCAAACAAGTATTGCCACTAATTTTCATTTAATGTGTCCAAGACTTTTACCATTGCTTTTCTGTCTAGGTACAGGAAAACAAAAGAAGTAGGCTTTTTGAAAAGAAATCTAAAAATAAAAAAAAAAAATCAATGAAATGGAGGTAGAACTGTTAATGAAGATGTTGGATATAAAACAATGAGAGAAAAGTGAAAATGCAGTAGAAAAATTATCATGCTGTGAATCAACAATATAACACTTTCACTCAACTTCTTTACCGAACATGTATTATTTTTGTTTTTATAACTCTCCATTCATATCAAATAGAGACAACCATATTGTCTTAGATGGAATGAACACTCCAGTCATTTGGTTAAATATTTAGGGGCATTTTATCCTGTTCTTTATTTAGAGAGAAAACCCATTTTCTTTCTATGTCTCTGCCTTACTTCCATCAGTTAGTTATATTCATACTTTAAAAATGTTACAGTATTTATATGTGATTAAACAAGAGATTTTCCCAGGAATGAAATTAAGGATTTTATAAAAATGGACGTACCAAGATGATTTAAATCAACTTCACACACCCATATCAAGCCTCGAAATGGAATCAGCAATAAGAGCCCTCCCACCCAAGAAAAGCCCAGGACCAGAAGGATTTACAGCTGAATTCTACAAAGCCTTCGAAGCAGAGCTCACACCAATACTCCTCCAACTCTTCAATGAAATTGAAAGTGAAAGCTCACTACCGAACTCTTTCTATGAAGCCATTATAACCCTCATCCCAAAACCAGACAGGGACTCATCAAAGAAAGAGAACTATAGACCCATTTCTTTGATGAACATCGATATAAAACTTTTCAATAAAATTCTTGCCAATCAACTTTAACAACTCATCAAAAAAGCATTATGATCAAACTGGATTCATCACAAGGATGCAAAGCTGGTTCAATATATGCAAATCAATTAATATAATTCATCACATCAACAAGAGCAAAGATAAGAACCACATGATTATCTCAATAGATGCAGAAAAAAACATTTGACAAGATCCAACACCCCTTTATGATGAAGGCTCTGGAAAAATTAGGAATCCATGGAACATTCCTCAATACAATAAATACTGTATATGACAAACCTACAGCCAGCATTATACTTAATGGTGAAAAGCTAAGCCATTTCCTCTAAATTCAGGAAAGAGATAAGGATGTCCACTCTCTCCACATCTCTTCAACTTAGTATTAGAATACCTTGCTAGAGCAGTAAGGTAAGATGCAAACACAAAGGAAATCCAAATAGGGAAAGATGAAGTAAAACTCTCCCTCTTTGCAGATGACATGATCTTGTTTTTAAAGAATCCCACGGACTTCACTCCCAAGTTACTCAAGCTGATTCAAAACTTTGGTAAAGTGGCAGGGTATAAAAGTAACCCTCAAAAATCAATGGCTTTCCTGTATGCCAATAACAAGAGCACAGCTGAAATCAGGGAAGCAACTTCTTTTGTAATAGTCCCACAAAAAATAAAATACTTAGGAGTTAACTAAAAGAAGTGAAGGACCTCTATATTACTAAAATTTTAAAAACTTGAAAAAGGAAATTAAAGCAGAACTAAGGAAGTGGAAAACCCTCCCATGCTCCTGGATTGGGAGAATTAATATCATGAAAATGGCAATGCTGCCAAAGGCTATCTACAAATTCAATGCAATACCTATCAATATCCCAACCTCATTCTTCAAAGAAATAGAAGATGCAAGCCAAAAATTCATATATAACAATGAAAGATCCCAAATAGCAAAAACAATCCGTAGCAGAAAGAACAGTGCTAGAGGTATATCAATACCAAATTTTAAAACCACAGATCTATAGCCACTAATCTTCAATAAGGAAGCTAAAAAAGCAGAATGCAAGAAAGACAGCCTCTTCAGTAATGGGAAAATTGGTTAATTACCTGTAGAAAACTAAAGCTAGATCCTTATATCACCTTGCACCAAAATCAACTCCAAATGCAGCAAAGACCTCCGAGTCAGAGCAGACACCTTGAAAACATTACAGGAAGGAAAAGGAGAAACTCTAGAGCTCCTTGGCACAGGCTGAACCTTTCCTAATAGAGACCTAGAAACATAGAAACACAACAAATCAAAGAAAGGTTGGGATTGCATGAAACTACAGAGTTTTTGCATGGCACAGGACATAGCTAGCAAGATCAATAGAAAGCCCACGGATTGGGAGATCTTCACTAGCCATACGACGGACAAAGGCCTCATATCTAAAATATACTTAGAACTCAAAAAACTAAATCCCCCAACAACAAATCCTCAAAGACACAATTGTCTGATTAATAAGTGGGCTAAAGACTTAAAAAGAGACTTCTCTGAAGAGGAAATAAGAATGGCCAATAGACACATGAAGAAATTTTCATATTATCATAAAATGGCCATAAAAGAAATGTAAATTAAAACAGCATTGAGATTCCACCTCACTCCAGTTAGAATGACTATAATTATTTTGTTACTTTGTATGTCCCTTCCCCACTGTGTAACCCCTGTTTTCACTGTATTTGATGTTGGTATAATTTGGGGAGGGAAAGGGAAAAAACAAATTGTTTAAGTAGGGATACAGGTAGACCCATTGCAACAATGAGATGTATAAGACATTATGTCGAAAAATGAACATTACAATCTGGATGTAGTTGTGGAGATGGAAGGGAAGGGATGGTAGAGGAAAAAGAAAGGAGTAAGCAACAATGCTTGATAAGAAATGTACTCATTACCTTGCTCATGTGATTGTAACCCCTCTATACAGTATTTTCACAATAAAAAAACTTAATAATAAAAAATAGAAATCTAACAACAATAGATGCTGGAGGGGATATGGACAGAAGGGAACCCTACTGCATTGTTGGTGGAAGTGTAAGCAGTATGGAGGTTCCTCAAAAGACTCCACATAGAGCTCCCCTGTGACCCAGCAATCACACTATTGGGCATTCACCCAAACAATCACAAACAAGGCCATACTAAATCTACCAACACAACTATATTAATTGCAGCATTAGTCTCCATAGCTAACATATGGAACCCACCCAGATGCCCCCCCAGATGCCCCTCAGTAGATGAATGGATTAAGAAAATGTGATATATATATGTGTGTGTATATATATAATATACATACACACACAATGGAATTCTATACCTCCATCAGGAAGAATGACACAGTCACATTTGTTAGGAAATGGAAAGACTTGGAAAAAGATTATACTAAGTGAAATAAGCCAGACTGAAATAAACATAGGTCCCATGGTTTCCCTTATTTGCAATAACTAGTATACGTATAGGATAACCTCACTAGATAAGTCAAAAAGGTCAAAAGCTATGCACATGTGACCATATAAGATGGTGCTAGGAGAAATGAAGCCCAAGATAGAGACACAAGAGGTTCTATCTCTGTTGCTGCTGTTTTTTTTTTATGTATTATAATGTACTATTTGATTTCTTTTGTTTCTTTTGTATGTTCTTTCCCCATGGTATACCCCTGTTGTCACTGTACTTGATTCCAGTACCCTGCATCTTGTATATGCATTTTTCTAATTTGGGGAGAGGAAGGGAAATAACAAAATGCTGAAACATGGATACAGGCTGACCCATTGTAACCATGAGATGCATAAGCCACTATGTCTTGGGGGTGAGGGAGGAGTTCGGGAGGTAGGGAGGGAAGGGATGGCTGGGGAAAAACAAAGGAGGAGGTAAACAATGCTCAAGAGGAAATGTACTCATTACCTTACTCATGTAACTGTAACCCCTCTACAGTATCTTTCCAAAAAAAAAATTAAAGTGACATAAATTTGAGTCTCTTGTCTTTCTGCCTTCTGCCATGTGAGGGCGCAGCACTCTCTCCCACGCCCTACCCCTTCCTACAACCCCCCTCTTCAACTCCCTCCCCCCCCAGGACTCAGCCCTCACTAGACAATGGAACATGAAGTCAGCGCTTTGGAACTAAAGACTAAATATAGAGAAAATGAATTTTTGTACTTTATAAAGTGTTTAATTTCAATCTATTTCATTATACAAACATAAATGGATTGACTAAACACTCAAGTCACAATAAACTCGATTTTTCCATAGTGTCAAGTTTCAAAATTACTCATACAAGTAAGAAACACGAATCGACTGTTCTCTGTAAGCCATGCTCTGAATTAAGAGTTTGTATAGATGACCTCATTTAACGACATGGTAACCCCATACATAGGTAAACATTGGGCATTTGGCTTATCATCTCCCCATTTAAAAGTTTTAATTACATAGATTGAATAAACCATTAAAGAATCTAATGTATATTGACTGTTTAGAGATTAATATTAGAGTTAATATAAGATTTTGTATATTTCACATTTTTCAAGAATACATCCTAAATGTACATACCATATCAAAAAAATGTGTCTATATAGAGTGGTAGAATTCTTGATTTGCTTTTTTGAGATAATAATAATCAATGAGTATGTAATATATTATATGCTTTATTTGCATGGAACCTTTGCCTGTCCATTTTCGTCGACTGCTGTGACAGATATCTGAGAAAATCAACCTGGAGAAAGAAAACCAACCTGGATCACAATTTCAGAGACTCTGGTCCATGTTTGCTTGGAGACAATTTCTGTCCAATCTATAGGAAGAGAAAGCCATCAAGAACAACAAGCTCAATCACAGTTCACCAACACGGCTGTGATCCCACAGTGCTTCCTGGAGGAGAAACAAGGAAATCCACAGAACCCTATTTTAAATTGTCAAGACTTTTTTTTTGCAAAGTTTACTTTATGTATCTATCTCTCTATTTCACTATCCATCTTCATATCTATCTCTCTATTGATTGAGATAGAGTTTCATAGCTTTTCTAAGTTTTTCATAAAGGATATCTGGTATTAAAATAAGTTAAGTCAATTTATCTTTAGAAAAAAGGTTAATATTGGCCAGATATGTGTCCCATGCTTGTAATACTGATCATCTCAATACCAATTGGCATAATCAAATAGACAGCTCAAAAATCAGTCTTGCCAAATAACCATATTTCAGATAAATGCCAATAATCTAAATCGAGGCGTTTTCATGAGATTTTACTCAAATATTATTATATTTATGCCATATAAAGAATTATGTTACTTGCAGAATGAATCAGAGTCCTGTTGCTGTTGGTCTTGTAGTAAATAAAATAACTTATTTATTAACTTTTCTAGGATACGTAAGATAATCTTAATTCTACGAAACTGTAACATTCAGGGTATCAAGATTAATCTATAACTTGGTGCAAGCAATTTATCTTCTGATTAATTTATGGGGATGCAAGGCCGTGAGTGTTTATCATTATCTCAAATACTAATTCAAATGTAAACTATAACCAGAACTTTTGTCACATAATAGAAAATTCCACTTAATATCAACCAGATTATGAATCTAACTTCCTGTTGAGGGTTAACATCTGATATTTACAACCATTGTAGTTAAACTATTTCAGAACATCAAAGTAAATTGCATTCAAAAACCTAAGAAAATACATAAATGTAACTACATAAATGCAAAAATTGTACAAATCTACTAATGTGTTATTAATTGCTCTTATTTTAATAAAAATAAGAAAAGACGGAGGTGCTGATGCTTTTTAAAAAGTGACATCTTACAATGAAAATCTGCTTTATAAGTATTTTCCCAAAATTCTTATGTCTCCAAAGTAGTGTAATTTTTCCATAATCATCTTACTTTTACATAGAAAAACAGACCTCTCTGTAGACTATGTTGACACAAATACTCAGATGTCTTTCAAACTGAAATGTCAGATGGGATTCTAATTTTTTTAATATATAATAGCAGTTTCGATAGGGATACAGGTTGATCCATTGTAACAATGAGATGCACAAGACACTATGTTGAAAAACAAACTTTACAATTTGGGGGGGAGGGGTAGTTGTGGAGGGGAGGAGGGAAGGGATGGTAGGGAAAAAACAAAGGAGGCAACAATGCCTGATAGGAAATGTACTCATTACCTTGCTCATGTAATTGTAACCCCTCTGTACAGTATTTTTGCAAGAAAAAAATGTATAAAAAGGGGAAGAATTAGTCAGTTAAAAAAATGAAACAAAGTTAAGATTTCATTTGATTATCGTGAGACTGGTTGATAAAGCTGATTCAACTTTTTTCCAAGTGAGAAATGAAGGCTAACTTACCAGACAACCAGAAAAGTAGATTCGTTCTTTCTCTAGAAAGCAGAATCTACAGCAGCGAGATTTAGGATGCAAACCTAAGTGCCTTTAGTTTTGCCTTGTTAATTCCACATTTACAGAATACACCTTGGTGATTTTCTCCCACTAGACTACTGAAAGGCATGGAACTGTAAATAAAGAAGTTTGTATTCTATTCCCCCATTGAGTCGAAACCAGAGCTCGAATAAATGGGAGGATTCTCTACTTGTGTGTCTGCCCATTCTCCAGCAGTCCACTAAGCTTAATTATTCTGTGACTAAAAAGTCCACCCCTGGCTACAAAGTACAGGGATGTTTCAAAATATATTTTATCACCAAAGAAAGAAATAAACACACGGAGATTCCCACCGAGTATGGAGATAGCTTTTCTTTCTTTTTTTTTCCTGGTCAAGTGCAAATTTCTGATCTGGCAATGGGTTTCAAGCACTGTATTTTCATTTATAATGGATATACTCAGATTCTAGGAAAGCTATGAAATTTACCTTGCTATAATTAATCGTATAAAAATGAATGTTTCACAATACCAGTTTTATTTTTAATGTCATTTTCTTCTTTTGAGTTTGCTAATATGCACATTATTTAGAAAAATGTATACCAATAATCTGAACTAAAATGTTTTGTAAAGTCATGGTGGAGATCTTTTGCTTTCATTTTCTTTCTCTTCATTTTTTTTCTGTCAATGCTGAGTATTAAACTCAGGGCCTCGTTCATGCTAAGCACACCATTGTATCCTTAACAATACAGGCAAATATTTATCTGACAATATCTTTCCTGTTTTGTAGAGTATCTTCTTTCTCTTTACAGTTATAATCAGGGAATAACATTTTTCTTTGTACTTATGCCTCATTCATTTTATACCCTTTCCTTGCTTTTTGCTTATAATAAGCTACTTTTAATTCATGAGTGAATTATTTTAAGACAAAAGATTTATTAATGCATTTGTTATGTCACAGGGGAGGGGTAAGTGAATTACTTTCATCGATGAAGATTCATATTTTCAATCAATTTTTAATATACTAAAAATTCACTTTTTTACAAGCAGATACACACAGAAATCTTAATCTCTGCATAAGTGGAAATTTAAGTAGCTGTGCCCTCGGTTCAGATTTTTTTAATTGGATATTTTGAATTTTTCCTCTCTTTTTCCTAATGACCATATGGAAATAATTCTTTTGCCAAGAATTCTGGCCAACTTTAACAAGAAGTATTTCATTAACATATAACACTAATTTTATGTCTTATATTAAATGTACTACTTTGACCCAAATAGTCAAAAATCTTCAATTAAAAACAAAAGAAATCTAGGATGCCTAATCATAATTGCTCATTTTTCTGACAGTAGTTTCAGTTTGTTATGGTGGATTTCCTTCACCTGTGCACTGAAGAATTTTCTTGGAATTCATTATTTACTATGCATGCAGAGGAGTCAAGATTTCTGTGCGTGACCAATCAAACTATTTGCTTAGGTCTGACCCACTGTCCTAGCTAAATTCTAGTAAATCTCCCACTTCTACTCATTAGCTTCTTACTATGCCATAAGCTTTCAAGTCCAGTTTTCTGCCTATCCCGGGCCTTGAACTCAGTCTCTGAGTTCTTTTGCTCAAGGCTAGCACTCTACCACTTGAGCCACAGCACCACTTCCGGCTTTTTTTGTTTATGTAGTACTGAGGAATCGAACCCAGAGCTTCATGTGTGCTAGGCAAACATGCCACCACTAAGCCACCTTCCTACCCCTCTGCTTTTCTCACATTTTGTGGAGCTGGAATTTCAATCCAGGGATTTGTGCTTGTGGGGCTGGTGCTTTACCAAGTGAAGCATGCTCCTCTTCTTTTTTTTTCCAGTTATTTTTAAAAAAATAGATCCTAACATTTATGCCCAGCTCAGCATAAATCACCATCTTTTTACTCACACTTCCCAGATAGCCAAGATAACTGATGCAGGTCACCATGCCAAGTTTAAAGTTTAGGAGACATTAGCCCCAGCAGGCCTGAAACCTGTACCTTAGTAATCTCTACCAAAGTAGAGACCATTATAATAGTGAACCCTCATGACTATCCTAATTTGATTTTATTTTTTCTGGTCCTGGGTTTTGAACTCTGGGATTGGGCGCTGTCCCTCAGCTCTTCAGCTCAAAGCAAATGCTCTACTACTTGAGCCACAGCTCCACTTTGAGTTTTTTGGAAGAGTCTCACGGACTTTTCTGCCCAAGCTGGCTTTGAACCGTGATCCTCAGATCTCAGGCTCCAGAATAGTTAGGATTACAGGCGTGAGCCACCAGCGCCCAGCTTTTCCTTCTTTCTTTATCAATGAATATATATTTCAGAATCTGATACCTTCACAAAAAATCACTTACAATGTTTTCTTTACATTATTGAATTATACTATGAATTATCTTGTACTTATTTAACTCTAGTGGGAATATTTCTATCAGCCTCTAACTTATACGAAGACTTTGCCAATTATTTGTACAAATTGGAAAACAATAAAAGATCTACCTCATGCCAGAGAGCCTAGTACAAGTTCAGGGAATATTTTTTTTCCCCTCAGCTCTTCAGCTCAAGGCTAGCGCTCTACCACTTGAGCCACAGCATCACTTCTGGTTTTCTGAGCATTATTGGAGGTAAGAGTTTCATGGACTTTCCTGCCCGGTCTGGCTTTGAACCATGATCCTCAGATCTCAGCCTCCTGAGTAGCTAGGATTACAGGCATGAGCCCCGGGCACTGAGCCCGGCCTCAGGAAATTTTTATCACTTGTACCATCACTACAAACACATGGAAAAATTTTATGCCTTTTTTCCATTTTCAATATAAAATATTAACGTTTTGTGATGGTAAATGAGATAGTAGCTGTAAATCAATTAAAGAACATGTGACTCAAAACACAATCAATGTCAGCAATTTTCCTTACTATCATTATGAAAATGTCTACTTTATTAATGATTATCCATTAAACACATGCTAACTAAATCACAAATGCTAGAGTATTAGATGAAGAAAACAGATATATGAATTTTCTTGATGAAATTTGATTTTATTTCTTACTTAGATATTAATTTTTATTAGTTTACTTCTATAAAAATGAATCAAAATAGTTCATGATATTTGTTAAATGAGATAATGTTAGCTGGCACTTATTGTAGTAACTGGCACATAAATACTCAAGAACTGGCAATTATATTCACAATATCTGGCTCTCCTTACAAAACTAGTATCTTACTTAAATTTCTCACTCTTTCTTGCAGCCTTGTATTTCTGTTGAGATAAGGATCATCCACTCAGAGAAGTTGTAACACTAGTTCCTTCAATACCTTGCGTTCCATTACCAGTTTCCAAAAGTAGTTTGGACTCTCTGTCCTTGATTGAGTTTAGTTTAGCATCATTCATATTACTTTTGTCAGCCTGGAATTTCCTTCCCTATATGGTCTTAAGGAAAACTACATTTTATCCCATAACAACTTGATACTTGGAATCATCTAGCATAGTCAAATCATACACATGAATGATCTTCAACAGTTTGGGGAATATCTTAACTTTCATTCTTTATAATTATTTACACTCATCGCATGACATTCTTTTCCCCTTTTCCCAACCTTAACTGCTCTTTTCTTCAGCCATAGTTCAAATCTTTCCTCAACTCAGATCATCAAACAGGAATCTTAGCTGACTATTAAGGACTTGTCTGTGTTTAGTTCACTAATTGTCTAATCACATTACCTTTTATATATATATATATATATACATATATATATATATATATATCCTCATGTTTAATTCTTATAAATTGATGCTATTATCAAGCATTTCTGTGTTTGTCATGAATTTTCATAAGAACTCCTTCAAAAAGTCTCCTCTTATCTTTCAAACCTGAGAAGCAAGAATTCAAATGTTAATTATTACTCGTTTCTACATTTTTCCTATATTAATCAGCCTAGTCAAATTCTTCCTATGAATATATGTACAGACTGTTATACTTGTGAAAGTATATAAAGTTTGAGAGATATATATTCCTACATTAGTTATTGCTATGAGATAATCACAAAATAGCATAGATTGCACCAGTATGTATGTCTGACTAAAGCCAGCAGTTTAACAACAACAACAACAAAATGGAACTTTTGATTGAAACTTGGTAGGACAGTTATGTCAAAATAGAACCTAAAATAAGATTTTCACAATAAAAAACTTATCAAAAAATATTTTCATGATATCTTTCCTTGGGGAAAATTGCTGACCTATCTTTGCAAAGATGCTCTTCTGAATGACAAGAGCATGCACGTGTGTGTACCCAGGTGAAACACTGAAGTACAATCAGCAGTTCTTCTACAAGATGAATGTGAGCAGCTAGCCTCATGCACCTGCCTCTGACCTGACCTACATAACAATGTATTTCTTATGAAAATGTATTAAGTAGCTACAACATCATGTACTTAAATCCTAGTGTATTCCCTAGTCTGTATTTCTATTTAGAGTATCTGAAAATGCTCTTGATCTCTCATGTCCTTGTTTGTAGAAAGCTGAGAAATAGACATCAAGGAGCAATTTGCATTCTTTCTGGTCAATTTCTTCATTGAAAATATAATATATAGCATTTTTATTGTATGCTTATTTGAACTCTTCTTAAACTTCCTATGTAAGTTTCCCTATAAATTTAAAGATGAATGTCATATTACTTAATAGCAAAGCTATATACAATGAATGTAGGTACTAAATCGAATTAGACAAAAGTCATGTTACAAAATAGTATTAGAATTCAACTAGAGTTGAATCTTTTGTATTCTAATCTACTTCAATATTTATCTAGTTATATATTTTATAAATGATATGTTACAGTTGTGTATATAATAACTTTGAAAAAATCACATATATGTAAACAAATTGTTACCAGAGTTGCTTTCACATTTTGATAACTGAAGATGTAATATCATAGAGCTATTTTTTTCTGTCATTTCAATAATGGAAAAATTAATGATTTGCCTTTTGATTTTATTACTGAATGATGTCACTAAGGGATGTTAAAACAATAATATACACACAAAGAAAGGCTACATCAGTCTTGACATAAAATATTGATGTTTTATAAATGAAATTCCCAAAAAGAATAACAAGATTTTTTCCAAGTCTTTCCATTTCCTAACAAATGGGGCAGTGTTATTCTTTCTGATGGAAGCATAGAATTCCATTATATATATGTACCATATTTTCTTGATCCACTCATCTACTGAGGGGCATGTGGGTTGGTTCAATATCTTAGCTCTGGTGAATAAAACTGTGATAAGTGAAGTAACCTAATCCCAAAGAATTTAGATCCCATGGTTTCCCTTATTTTCAATACGATTATCCTATCTGTATAAGTAGTATACAGATAGGATAATCTTATCCGATGAGCTGAAAAGATCAAGAACCATGTACATATGACCATATAAGATGATGCTAATCGAAATGAACCCCAGGATATGGACATAAGAGGTCTGTCTTTATTGTTATTGTTTTAAATGTACCATGCGATTTCATTTTTTGTTCTTGTTTCTTTTGTATGTTCTTTCCCCTATGGCATATCCCCTGTAGTAACTGTACTTGATTTTGATACCTTATATCTTGGATATACATTTGTCTAATCTGGGGAGGGGAAGGGGAATAACAAAACACAGGATCACCCATTTGCAACAAGGATACCCACAGGACAGTATATTGGAAATGAACTTTACAACTTCAGGCAGAGGTGGGAGGATTTGAGGGAGGAGGAGTGTAGGAGGTGGGAGAGGAAAGGGAAGTCTAGTGAGACAACAAAGGGGTAAAAATGATTGACAAGTAATGTACTCATTACTCACGTAACTGTAACCCCTCTGTACTGCATCTTTACAATAAAATAAAAAAGAATAACACTGTATAAATTATAGAACCAAGCCTTTCATATTTATGAAGGATATTAAATCAATCACATGTATTACTGTTATCCAGTAATAATTAAAAATTAAAATTTTAATTTCTCAGAAAATACTATAAATCCCAATCTCTGAATCTATCTGATCTTGTTCTTGTAGTGAACCAATATTTGGTCATTGTTCTACTAAGAGTAAAGTCCATTTGTACACAGTGCCTGAAATTATTGCACTAAATTATTTTATTTTTTATACAGTAGTTTCAAAAAGAAGTCACAGCTCCATAAGTCCATACATACTTCTTGGCCAATGTCACCCCTTCCTGTATTCTCACTCAGCATTAAGGATACTAAAATGTACTATAATTTTTCTAAGTCTTTCCATTGTCTAAAAATTAGTCCCATGGTTTCCCTTATTTGCAATAACTAGTATAAGTCTAGGATAAGCAAAAAAGTTCCAAAGGTATGTACATGTGATCATATAAGATGATGTTAAGTGAAATGGACTCCAAGATAGGAACACAAGTATTGTTTTTTTCTCTCTCTTGCTATTGTTTTTAACCTATTTAAAATGTACTATGTGATGTTTTTGTTTCTCTTGTATAAGCTCTGTTTTCACAGTATTTGATGTGGGTGCCCTGCATCTTGTATATACATTTTTCTAATTTGGGAAGGGGAAGGGAAAAACTGCTGAAATAAGGATCCAGGTGGACCCATTGCAACAATGAGATGTACAAGACACTGTGTTGAAAACAAACTTTACAACTTGGGGGTGGAGGAGTTGGAGAGGTGGGAGGCAAGGAATGGGAGGGGAAAAACAAAGGAGGAGGTAACAATGCTCAATATGAAATGTACTCATTACCTTACTCATGTAACTCTGTACAGTATTTTTACAATTAAAAAAACATATAAAGACGGATACTAAAACATACATAAGTGCTAAGCTAATGGCAAAAATTTTCAGAACAGAGCATAACTCTTATATACAATAGTTGAAATATCAACAGGAACAAGAGAAAATGTATGGATCTGCTCATTTCCTTAATTCCTCTTAGTTCTCTTTTGGTCAATATTTTCTGCGGAGGTTTATTTAAAATATACCCATGGAATTTTTCATAATGGTGATCTAAATTATCCTTACTTTGCTTTAAAGTTTTCTTTAAAGTTTCTAGATAATTTGTTTTTATAAATTCAAGATCATAGCTGTCTTTATTGCACTGAAGTGTGCTTATTTTTATGTATTGATCATTTAAAAATAAAGGATTGCGTATTGTTATGTTATAGGATTGGTACTAGGGGTTATTGTAGACGGTGAAAGAAATATATAAAGGGAACATTTTTCTTGGGGCTTTGAAAACAGTGGTGGGTTGCTAATCAGAAAAATAAAGACAAAGTTATGGGATGAGAGATGATAAAATGAGCATAAAACACCAAAATTCATGATTTACTATTCTGGCGGCTACCAAGTCAACACGTTGATGTTAAGTTTACATGAAATCTACTGAATCGAAGAACTTTTCTTCTACACATGAAACTTACTTTGATTCCTGTGGCACATCAAAGTGCCAATAAATTAACAGCCACATCTGTTTCTGGATCACAGGGATAAAAAGACAATGTTTTGAATCTCTTTTAGAGATAATCTACATAATTCACACTAAGTTAACCAATGAAAAGCTTATGTTGATCTGCTCCAAGTCAGGCTTTATTGAGAAAGGTAACAACAACAACAACAAAACCCAGTGTCCATGCATGCACAGTATAGATTTAAATTTATGTTATATTTTAGCTGGATGTCAGAGGTTCACACCTAAAATCTTAGCTATTCAGGGAAGTTGAGATCTAAAAGATCACACTGTAAAGATTGTCCAGGCAGAGAAATTTACAGGACCTCATCTTCAGTTAACTAGAAAAAGGCTAGGCTTCATGTATGGCTTGAGTAGTATAGCATCAATTACAGGCACAAGAGCAAGTAAGCACAGGTCTTGACTTCAAAACCAATACCAGCCAGACAAGAATAAATATGTGCAACTATGTGGCAAACATGCTCCTTATGTACTTAAGGTTTGAAGGATAAAAGGTAAAAAGACAAAAAAAGTAAAGAAAGGGAAGAAACAGAAATGATTAAAAAGGCAATAAAAGCCAAACTCATTTTATAAAATTCATCTAGAAATCTAATTTTTATACCTAATAAGAAAGAGCCACTTGTTTCAATTTAATAAATAAGAAATTCAAGGACGTGGATACTTGAAGGGTCCAAGTGGGGTCAATGGGCAAGGGGTAGATGAATGAGGAGAAAAATGGGGGCGAATACAGTAAAATATTCAATGTATACCCTATAAAATTAAGAAGGCACAGGGAAGGAGTTTGTTGGGGAGAGGAATGGGAATGTGGAAAGGGTTGACTTTGATCAAGATGCATTCTTTCATCAACTGCTTTGCTGAATGGCAACTCCTTTATACAACAACATAAAAATAATTAAAAAATAAAACCTCGTTGAATTCATGAAAGCAAATAAAACTATAGAAATTGTGGGTTCAAGATTGAAAAGTTGCAAATTTAGTCCCCATTTTTCACATTTTATAATACTGCTAAAAGGGTAGAGTGAATTGTCCTCATTACATAGTTACAAAGTAAGTGGACAGAGAGCTGTAATCCTAGCTACTCGGAATCTGAGGGTCATGGTTCAAAGCTAACCCAGACAAAAAGTCCATGAGAATTTAATCTCCACTAACCAACCAAAGAGTCAGAAGTGGAGGGGAGGGAAAATTGAAATGGTATAGCACCAGCTGTGAGGGGAAAGAGCCAAGTGAGAGTATAAGAGTACAAGTTACCGTACTGCAACACACACACACACACACTATTATTAGATACCTTAATCTTAAATGTATGTCTCCCTGGTGGGGCTTGAACTCTAGGCTTGAGCACTATCCCTGCACTCTTCAGCTCAAGGTGAGCGCTCTACCGCTTGAGCCACAGTACCACTTCTGCTTTTCTAGTGGTTAATTGGAGATAAGGGTCTCACTTTTCTGCCCGGGCTGGCTTTGTACCATGATCTTCAGATCTCAGCCTCCTCAGTAGCTAAGATTACATGCATGAGCCACCAGCATCCTGCTCAAAATGTATTTTTAATATATTGTTTTTATGTAATTCAGTTCAATGAAGATTTGTTAAACAGCCAACCAAGACAAGACTTAGTCTGAATAATAAAGGCATTCCAGGACTACATTTACTGGTAGAGTAGGTCACCTGAAAGTGTATGAGCATTGAGTATGAGTCACTACTATGTATGAAGTAAGATTGGTTTATAGACATTTTTTCTGAAATAGACTACATATTGTAAAAGCAAATTAAAAGCACATATGAGGATATTCTTATATGAAGCAATCGTAAGAGAGTGGATAAAATATAATTGGCACAATAAACAAGCTGTCAAGTGCAGAGAAGAAATAAACCTAGCCCAACCCCCAATGATGCTTGCAAGGATTTCCATAGAACCACACCACTGATTTTCTTTATCCCTGAACTGCAATATTAGGAAACTGCTTGCGGGGGAGGGGGAGGCGGAAGAGAAGCTATCCAGTGGGCAGATGAATCAACAATGAGATGATTGGAGATTATAATACACTACCTATAAGATATAAAAGACCCAATATAATGTTTATTTACACATACTCAAATCTAAGTGTATTTCTTTCTGTAAATGAAATTTTCTCTTATCTGTACATGCAGGTGGTATATTATATTTTCTATTTCATTTGCATTTTTCCTCACCCCAGGATCTGCACATAAAGAAAGAAGAGGTTAGTGTGTGAAAATGTTAGCATGGTCTTCTATGGTTTTACTTCAAAAATGCCAGAGCAATTTGAATGTTACTTTCAATATTTTGTTGTTGCAAACCAACCAGACTGTATTAGTTATTTGTCTCTATGTAAGCCTATGTATTTATTAATCTATCTATCTATCTATCTATCTGAATATGTGGTGGAATTTGAAAAGTACCTGGTCCTATCAGTGCACATTTATTCCAAAACTTTGCTTTTTTAAAAGGGAAGAAAAGCCAGATGTGTGGGATCCACCTTCAATCTTCACTTCTCAAAAACCGTAGATAAAGGATCATGATTCAAGGCCACGTGGCAAAATGTTTGTGAGATCCCATTTCAATGAACAATTCGGGTAGTGAGGTTGGCTTCCTAATCTCAATTTTCATGGAGACATAGATATGAGAATCTCGGTCTGTGGCTGTACCCACACGAAAATATGAAACCTTATACAACAAACAATTAATGAGGAATAGTGCTGGAGTGGTGGAGTTGAGTTTAATCCCAGGAATTTTTTTTAAAAAAAGAGGGGGCAGGGAGGAGATGGAAATAGAAAGAAAGCCATAGTATAATATCATTTTCTGTTATATCTTAAGATTGTGGAAAAAGAATATAGATGACTTTTGGTGTGCAGTAAGCCTAACCTGCAAAGAAATAAAAATTAAATTGTTAGTATATAAATTTACAAAATAATGACTAGTTTTTTTGTTAAACTTTGGCACACTTTTTTAAAGGAAATTCATTGGGTCTCAAACAAATGCCAACTTAACAGGTATCCAAAACTATGCTTAAATATTAATAATAATAACTAATTAATCAAACCAAAGAACATTTGAAAGTCTGGTTATTTCTACACCATGTCAGTTAAACGAACATATTTCAAGCTAACATATTAATCTTCACATTCGCTGGGGTTGTCATTTCCAGTGCACTTATTGTTTTGCCTTTCCATGTTAATTTTTTTTTAAGTTGGTAGAACCCATTCTACTCCTTTCAAATGCCTGCTTCCAGGTATTTATTGCAACACAATGCAATAAATACTGAATGGAAGAATGGACCAAGAAAATGTGCTGTATATGTACAATAGAATTCTACTCATCCATTAGAAAGAATGGTACTATACCATTTGTAAGGAAATACTGGGAAAATGTGTTAAATGAAGTAAATGAGGCCCAGAGAAACAAACGATGCATGTGTATACTTGTATGTGGAAGCTAGATTTAGATTACAAACTAAGTATATACATTGAGTAATATGGAAGTATATACAAAATGTATTAACTGAAATAAGGTAGATTCAAGGAAGAACTCAAATAGAGTAGTTACTTAGAACTGCAAGGTCAAAAAATTCAACACACATGAATTCAAGCCAAGCACTGTATTGAAAAAAAAATTGAGAATCTTCAGTTCTTGTTTGCAGAAAGATTTCTGATGGCATAAAGCACCATAGCACCAAATGTAATGAGGAACATTTTGAAGATTGTAGGGCTAGAGTCTAATCATGCATATTTTAAAAAATCTAGCTGAAAAAATGTATTCAGAGAGAAAAGAAGTTAATCCTCATTTTCTACAAGGATATTTAAATATTCACTATATAAAAGAGCAGCAGCTGAGGAGGCCAACAGATAGGGAAGATTTTAAAATGTTATTTATTTCCTTTGTAATCACTAGTAATATCAAAAAGACTGCCGATACTATCTTTGAGATTATTTTGTTTTCCTTTCTCCCCTTGAAGTGCTATTCATATAACAGATCATGGAATATTTTATTCTGACACATTTATATAGTCCAATAGAAACTTCATATATGAATCTCTGGTGACTGAGGAAGAAGTTTCATAATTTCAATGTGAAAGTATCACACTCCATTAGGAGAAAGATAAATAGGATTTATTTAATTAGCAGTGTTTCTGTCCAGCACACATTGCTTTCCCTTTTTGGACAGCACATTCAGAATTTCCATGAAAAGCTGCCATTCTGTTCCTCCACGTCAAAGTGTTAATCTGACAGCTCTCTCCCACCATGGCTTCAGGTTAGTTCTAAGACCCAATCCAGCCACCAGTTTATGCAAACACCGAAACTGGTTCAATAACATCCACCCGACGTATCTGCTTAGGAGGAATTAGTAATCATATATGATGGTCTTCTTTTGCAATGCAATGGTGCAATTACTCTGGCCCTGTCATCCCATTCTCCTTAAGAGAGAAATCAATTCACAGGAAGTCATCCTTCAGAGGAAAGAGAATCCCATTGTTTGTATGAGGATTTCAGACTCCAACAAGCTATTCTTCAATCCAAATCTACTCCTAGACTATCAGTTGTATGTGCCAGCAAGTCCTCCTGACATTTTTTCCCCTCTAAGGCAAGCATTTTGATTTATTTTCTGTCACTTACATGAATGATTGAGTGCTTTGAAAACCTGCCTCGGAAAGAACTAAACATCTAAGTTCCCAAGGCCAGACACAACTGAAGAGCAAGACATTTCAATGGGGGCACCTGCAGGTGAGAACATACCTTTGCTCTGTGTCAATTTGTGTAGTTGAACATGTTAATGAATAGAGACATTTTAGAATAGTATACAAGGCTATATAGCTAAAACCTTCAAATATTTATTGTAATAACAGGGCATGGAAAGTAATAAGCAGGATAAAATGAACATTTTGCTACTGTGGAAGGGTTTTCCTGGTCAATGTCTAATTTGTTTTTGAGCAAGTAAACATGGTCTTTCTCACTGGGTCTGAGACCCCCCAAGTTTTGGAAGGTACAAACTATTGACCTACCTAGCTATAGCTTAGCTTTCAGAATACCATTCCAGGGAATGGAAATGAGGGGAGAATGGGGGGGCAGTCTTCAGAGAAACTGAGTCATTTTGAGATGGCGAAATAACTGAAATGTGTTTGACATACTTTTAAAGTTGCTAATACATTTCAGTATTTTCCAGGTCTCTAATGTTCCTGTTGTCTTATTGACAATGTCAGCACACTACTGAGTCATACATGAAGTAGGATTAAGCTGTATATTGAATAACTGTCAGATGGCATAAATAATAAAAATTGTTTATAATTTTCTGTTTTCTTTCTATTTTAGTTTTTGTTCAACGTTAGGTGCTAAAAGTTGAGTTAATAACTTCTTCCAATTCTGAAATATCATTTTACCACAAGATCTCTCATTTGGTAATGTATCCCTCCTCCTTCTTTCTTTTTCTCTGTCCATTTCTGTCCACTGTTTCCCCATGAAATAATTTTTCTTTACTGTAAATAAATGTGTTAATGCAAAGGTATAAGCTATTTAGAACTATCGTATTCATGTATTTCAATATCAAGCATATTTATTATTGTTTTACCTATGTTTCTCTACTTTCTGTACTGGATTATTATGGCATTGCTTTTGGCAGAGGTCTAACTAATCATTTGCCCTTTTTCCTACACAGCAAGGAAGTTGTACATTTCACCATCTGAAATATACAACCACACAACTACACAGTACTGCACTTTCTTCCTCTGAAATGTACTACATAGTACTGCATCATGAATAGCCAAATGTGCTAAGCTGCTCCCCTCATGAAATCAGCTGAAGAAATCTCCGGGATATTTTTTCAAGGAGTGGAATTTCATAGCTATAGGGATTTTCTACACTGATTTCAGAATTCATTAATTTAATGTAACAAAGAGCTTCCAGATAGCTCTACAAAGCCTACATGAATTATGAGTCTCAATATGTAAGGGTTCCTAGGTCTCCAAAAAACACTTGCCTTACTCATTACTCAGTTCTTATCTAATATTTTATATTGAGGCTGTATTCCTTTGTTTAACTCAGAACATATCCTTAGGTCTTAACTATTTAGAGGCCCAGTCTGGGATGTCATGCTCTACAATCATTTCATAGTGTAGTTCTTTGATTTTCTCATTTCTAAGAGACCTTTGTATCTAATAACTATATTCATTTCTCTTTTAGTATATATAAAGTACTAAGCTAGGTACATGTGTAGTCTCAGGTAGTCTCAGGTAATAGATAAATGGGGAGAGTAGAATAGCATGAACCTAGAATTTAGAGATAATCTATGTGACCAAAGAAAACAGAAGAGTATAAGTGCTTATTTTGAGAAACAATTGAGCCTAATTTTTGTCTTCCAATTTATACTTTTTGTATCTATCTTAAACATGTGTTTCTGATAGAAGCATAAAGAAAAACATATGTAGCTTAACCTATTACTTTCTTTACATAATTTTTCAATATTTTCTACTTCTATAGTTACTTCAAGGAACATCTTTTAAAAAAAACTTAAATTCTGTGCAATACCAATAGTTTTAAATGAATATTTACTTAAAGGATAAATTTAATCACTCTTCAATGTGTGTTATTAAACAAATATTTTAGACCTGAAATTATTTTTATGGTGAGTAAGGAATTTCAGAATGTTTTAAAGCAATTTCTTTTTTAATCCATCAGATCATGGGTGTTATTTTTAGTAAGTTTGAAGGATAAGGTAATGAATACAGAAAAGCAAATCACCTAAGATTGAATTAGGAAACCAGTGCAGGTTGAGGGAAGACTTGTCTCTCCTCTTGGGGACAACTTGCAGTCACAATTTCCCTCTATGTGGTATTTAATATAGTATCTTCCATTTTTATAGGGAATCAAATATGTTTATTATTCCCTAATTTAAGAAGATAATTCTGCATCCTTTGTGATTTTTCACCCTTATTTTAATATTTAAGTTACTCCCTGATACTAATTCACTGATTTGTGACCCTTACATTGTTCTTAACAGAGTACAGGTTGCTACAGATTACCAGATTAAATGTGACTATCCAAAACTCACTCTTGTGATTGAAATCCTACTTTTTATTTTACTTTACTTAGTGGAATGATGTTGATGCAGATTGTGATGGTTTTGCCATTGAGAGAGATTTTGTGCCAAACAGATGGCCCTCACTTAACAATTAGATTTGCCCCCAGAATGCAAATGAATGGCTAAGGGAAAAGGAAAGGCAAAGAGTCAAGAAAAACAGGGAGTTTGTTCTGTTAGCTGATCAAACTTTTGAACATCTCTTTTCAGTGCTTACATTTTACTCCCTCCAAGTATAGTTCACAGCATTCATTCCAATGATAACAATCCATGGACCACAACTACATAAAACTTCCCAGCTGGGCACCGGTGGCTCATGCCTGTAATCCTAGCTTCTCAGGAGGCTGAGATCTGAGGATCGTGGTTCAAAGCCAGCCTGGGCAGGAAAGTCTGTGAGACTCTTATCTCCAATTAACCACTAGAAAACCCGAAGTGGTGCTATGGCTCAAGAGCTCTAGCCTTGAGTTGAAGAGCTCAGGGACAGCATCCAGGCCCAGAGCTTAAGCCCCACAACCAAAATCAACAACAACAACAACAAAGAGGGTTCATCCATTCATTATCTGATTGCTATTTATTTACATGCCTTTATTTTACAGAACTGGGTGGTTGGAAGTGCCAAGGACACATCGTAAGTTTTAGGGCATGGAATCAAATCCAAGTTTATCTCACTCCAAGTTTCCTATGCAGACCATGCTGTAACTTCCCACCAACGGTAACATAATTGCTGAAGAACCCGAATGTTGTTCTGTCTTATCTAATTCACATGGCACGCGGCACTGTTCAATGTTTTTATATGAAGCTCTTTTCAGTGTGCTGTGTTCAGTCTTCACATATTAGTGGGTTGTGTAAATACATGATATGTTCTTAATGCAAGCAAAAGATTTGCTCAGGTCTCACAGTGGGGCCTGCTCCCCACCCCATTTATTTGGGTGATCTGTGTGTGCATTTTTTTCACTTGCAAGTTCAAACTATTCTCTTGGTCCATTTTCAGTGAAGTGGTTCTTTGAAGAAATTTACCAATTAAGAAAAAGAACCTCTATTTATTGCCAAACTGTTTAATCTCTGAGATAATTATTGTATTATAGTACGAAAAAGATTTGATTCACAGTGTCCTATCGAGAATAGGCCACCTTTCATGCTGTGTTCCGAATATCTAACCCACATTTTCCTTCCTTTAGATTCAGTCATTGCTCTTCGTCCTTGTGTCTTCTGAGAATATGAATAATTCCCTTCTTTCATTATGTCGTTACTCAGGAGGTTATTATTTATAGATTGAGACCGTGTCTCAGTTCTTTTTTTTCTTTTTCCAGAGTATATTGCTAGCATTTTTTTTCATTTCATTTTCATATATCTTTTTATCCATTGTTTGGATCCTTTCTTTACCTGTTTGGGTTTTTCTCAAATTATCCTAAATACTTTCTAAAGTTTGCAGAACAGAAATATAAAGAAGATGAAAGGAGACGATGCAGCCTAATTCAACTGGGCAATTACCTTTCTTTCCTTTTCCAGTGTTACATCATTAGCTGAGGCATGCAGATTGAATTTAACTGCCTCTGACATTAGCCACCGCTGGGTAATGAGCTTATTTCACAAATGCAGCCAGTCACTAGATGACTATTTCAATACTGTGAGGTCTAAGTTTCTGCCACCATTGACTGCTACTAACCTCTTACCCTTGTGACAATGAGTTCTCAGACTTTCAGTGCTGTTAGAGGATCGTATGCCTAAAGAAATAAAATTATGGTTTTTGATCATCTTAAGTATTTTTGCAGGCACAACACTAGTAGGACAAATAATTTTAAGCTTTTCTAAACTGTGTTTTGGAGAATTTTCTAACAAATTTCTATTTTAATTTGTTTGTTCTATTATACCCATTACTTACATAATTAGGAGTCTTGCTCATTTGTAGAAAGATATTATTTACCTGAGAATGGTGGCTAAGATAAAACAGAATCAAAACTATAGGAATCACTGGGCACTGGTGACACATACCTGTAATCTTAGGTACTCAGGAGGCTGAGCTCTGAGGATCATGTTCCAAGCCAGTCCAGGCAGGAAAGTCCATGAGACTCTTATCTCCAATTAATCACAGAAAAATCCAGGAGTGGCACTGTGGCTCAAAAAGTAGAGTGCTAGCCTTGAATGAAAGGAGCTCAGAGATAAGAGACCAGGACCAGAGGTCAAGCCCCAGGACCGGAAAAAAGAAAAACTATAGGAACCAAGAAATGTATATTCGGAGGTGAAATTAGTCTGAGAACACTATGTGGAAACATTCCCAGGCAGGAGGTAGATTGTAGAGCTTCTTAGGGAAGAAAAGGCCCACTCTACATAATACACAGACATGCTAAAAACTCAACTTCATTAGAAAAGCAACCCAAAAGGACAACCAATATTTTGGAAAGGTGAAACTTCTGGCAGGGCAGGGACGATTGGATAACAGATGCAGGAAATTCTGTTTCCTAACCCAGATCACATCCACGGCTTCTGTATTCCTTCAAGAAGATGATAGGAATAGAATCTCTGACCTAGAAATAGAAGACTGTGTGCTCATTTTTCCCATTTAGTAAAGGTTTGTTGATAAAGATGAATGCTACACTAAGAAACTGGAACACTGAAATTCTCCATCCTACCCTAATCTTATCTACTCCTCCCCTATCAGTCTCTCATTCCTAATAAAGCCACAACCTCACTCCATAGAAACATCTGGTCACTCAACCCCTCTTGTTTTTTTCCTTGGCAGTCCCTTCTGGCAGACCTTCCCTCCTTACACACACTAGACCCCATGATCCATCATTTTAAGTATACTATTTCTAGCACTTTCTCATCCATCACTCCCTTGACCATCTGCCTCACCTGTCTTCCTGGCCTCCAACCTGAGCATCCATTTTCTCTGCTTTGTCTCCCAGGTTGCCAAATGCCGTTAGGGAAAAAAAAATCACATAACTGAACTGATGGTCTCCATTACAAATTTAATTTTCAACCTCAGCTGGCCTCTCTATTCTGTTTGGCAATCTTTTTACTTAATACCAATCAACAGCCATTTTTATTCCCTTTAGTGACTGTTCCAAACCTTGCCCATATTTTTAAAGCCCTATACTCTCACCCTGCCTGCCCACTTATTCTTGGCAGACAGCCGTCTCTCTACTTTACCAGGATTTCAGAAGCCAACATGGATGATTTCTCCAACATCTCTATTGCCACCACTTGAATTTGATTTGCATGTCACCTGTTCTCAATTCCTGCTTTCATGTATCAGAAGAAATAACCATGACACATTTAACTGGTCTACGTGAATTTTGTTTGTAATTGCACTACTTAAACCATGGTTTTGTAGTTTTCATTTTCTTTTGTGGTTCTCCACTTAAATTCTCTCCCCTGGGCCCAACTTTCAAAGATTCCTTGCAACTTAGCATGTATTCTTTCCCATGTTATAATTCAATGAAAGGATGGAGCATCCCCAGTGCTCAGGTATCCTTATAGCCTGTGAAGTTATTCTGATCCATGAGACCAGATTTCAGCCTGCAGGTAGCTTACTGATTTCTCACAAAAAAAAAAAACAAACCCAGCATAATAAACCCAGTGTTTTATACCTGATTTCCCTTCCACTTAGGAGATGGCACAGGACAATCACTTGAACCTAGGTCTTCACACACAACCTGAGCAGCAGAGACCTCTTGTCATTGCGGTAGAGACAGAGAGAGAGAGAGAGAGAGAGAGAGAGAGAGAGAGAGAGAGACTAATTTCTATTTATTTTCCTTTACTTCCTAAATACTATAATTGATGGCATACTCTATTATTACATAGCAGCTCACTCCATTTGTTTATAGGTCTGCAAGGAATGATCACCATCCTCATAATTTCAAACTCTATTGATTCAATGGTCTTGGAAAGGGAGGGAAGAGTACCATATTGATTTCTTGGGACAGCAGTCACAAATTACTCCCAAACTGGGGGATTTAGAAATAAATATAGTGTGTCATAGTACCTCAGCTTAGAAGTCTGAAACCGTAGTGCCAGCAGGGCTTCATCTCTCTAATGGTTGGTTCTATGTGAGAATCTTTCACCTCCATGTGTTTTCTATTTCCTGGCATACATGGTCATCCCATGGGCTTGTAGTTGCATTTCTATAGTCATGTAAGATAAGGGTAACATTAGTTCATTGAGGGCTACAATGTACCTTCATTTTGTGACACTCCGCACTAGCATTGTGCCATCTTATCTCCCCGTGCCTTCACATTGTCTTTCCTCTGTTCAAGTCTGTCTCCGTCCAAATTCTAACTTTTTACAAGGACAGAAGTTATAGAGGATTAGACATTATACTGAGTTAGAATTCATCTTAATTTACATCATTTAAACATCATTACTTTGTAAAGGCCATATGTAATGTCACATTTTGATGTACCAGGAGTCAATTTTTTAACATATCTTTCTTGGGGGACACAAATCAACCCATTACAGATATTTTATGCAAAAATTAACTTCTTTTTCTTCTGATTGAACAGGAAATTCAGATTTTTAGCCTGAAACCTGGAATGCTTAGTCCTGGTTCCAGGATATTTATCTGAAATAAGTACAAAATCTGCCTGGTCTATTAATAAAACCTCATGGGTGAGTATAGGCAAGAGCAGCAGGGCATCTATCCTTATGGACTGAAGTTTCCAGTCAGAACATAAAGGTAAGTTATCCTTTAAGGCCAAGGCTGCACACCAACAGAACTCGATGTTATTTCTGTCCATATTTGAGAACAGATGGATGGAATTAGATGGCTTAAGTCTAAGATTCCCTTATAATTTGAGTTTTCATGTCACCTGCTCCTCTGTCTAGCATATACACTCAGGTGTAGGTGATTCCATTGGGATTTCTGAAGAGAAGTACAGTATCTAAGTGATAGAGATGCTAAGAAGGATTTAGAAGTAACAATTCTGTGTCTGATATTATCTTTTTCTGTACGCATCCCAACTTGTTACTTTGTTCTTGGCTTTGAAGGAAGTAAGCTCCAGAGGTCTCTAGGTCTCTGCATGAGTCTGTGAGCTTACAATTTAGCATGATAAGAAATGTACTCATTTCCTTGCTCATGTAACTGTAACCCCTCTGTACAGTATTTTCACAATAAAAACTTATAAAAATGTTGTTTACCACATATGAATGAGTTGTCAACATGTTGGAATTCTTTCATGGTTTTGCAAAATTTTATGTTTATGGTTTTTTAACATTATCTTTAAGTAGTTATAAAAAGAGCTTTCAATTCAACATGTCTGTTTATGAGTACAATGTGTCTTGATCAACTATCCAAATAGTCAGACTCGTGTTTCCTAGCTGGCTAGTCAAAATTCTACTTAAGTAACTCAGGCATATAACAGAGTTTCACAATCTTGGCAATAACAATGCTTTAAGCTAGATAATTCTTTGATGTGGCAGGCTGTACTGTCTATTTTATGTTGTTTAGCAGTATCCCTGGCTTCCACCCACTGGAATATAGTAGCAGCTCCACCGTTCCCAGTTGTAGGAAGCCAAAACAAAACATCTATGGACACTGCCAAGTGACTCAGATGTGTCCTCAGTGGTAAACCATTATTTTAGGGCAATAATTACAACTACAATTACTGAGTGAGTTCCACATGCTAGGCAATTAGGTGAGCATTTCACATGCAAAGACACATGTGTTCTTGAAAACAGCCGCATGGGAGAAAGATATAACCCAATGTCACATTTTTTTACATAAAACACAAAGCATGAAAAGTTTAACTCACTCAACATTCTCAAAAATAGAAACAGAGAGCTGTAGGTGTAGATATAATCCAGAGTAAATGTTCTTATTCACCAGTGTATCGCCTTCAGTGTAATAATATCATATCAATGCTTACCATTATCTTACCATTATCATTAAGTCTTAAAGCTTTTACTGATCTTGAGATGAAGGATTACCATTTTAACACTGTAGCCAATTTAGAAAGCATTCCACATGCTGTATCTTCATACCATAGAATCTGACATATCTAACTGTCGGGTTCCATCTTACTTTAAAATGCATTTTTTTATTTTTGCCTCTAGTTGTTTTCCTCAAACATAATTCTTATCTAACTCCCCTTACAAAATCTCAGTATTTCCTTTCCTCGAAGAAGCAGTTTCCATTCTTTAATGTTACTTATATGTATCTTTGCAATAGTCTGTATGATCAGGCTCATCTTCTGTTATTATTACCTTGAGGGAATAAGCTACTCAGCCATATGTAATCATTTCATAATTGTGTCAGCGTAGAAGATGGTCTCTCTTCTGTATTTTGTGTGTGGATTTACGTCTGTCCAACACACATTGCTCTAATGCTATCTACTTGTTAAGGCTCTCACACATCCACAACTTAGCTATAAATTTAATATCCTGGGTTACAATGTTATTTTCATAAATCAAGATTACAGCAGCTGTTATATTAAACTGTAAATTTCAGACATTCCTTGTTTGTTCCCATCTGGAGATTATTAGTTCATTGAGGGCTACAGTGTACCTTCGTATTTGTGACACACAACACAAGCATTGTGGCTGGTCCCTCACAGACACATAACAAATTCTATCGATAAATGATGTCCTTTATGAACTCTATGTCATCATCCGGCAAAAGGAAGTGTTCTCATGACTATTTGATTTGTATTTGTTGTTGTTCTCATGCAAGTTGTTAATGTATATCATCAACTCAGTTACTAGATAGTATTTCCACTGCATATATTATTTTGATCATGTACATTTTGAATGACAATTTGTACATTGAGTGTATTGTATGCAAAACTAGTAATCTTACGCAATGATTATTAAAATTATAGCTTTCAACTATGTCATTAAGACAATAGAAACAAGCCAGACATTTGTAGCGCATGTATATCGTCTTAGCCACTCAGGAGGCTGAGATCTGAGGATCAGAGTCCAAAGCCAGTCTAGACCAAAGGAAAAAAAAATAATATCATGAGTATCTTATCTCCAATTAATCACATAAAAGCTGGAAGTGGAGTCAAGTGGTAGAGCCCAGCCTTGCGTAAAAAAGCTAATGAACCAGGACTAGGTCCTGACTCAAGTCCCAATATTGGCACAAAACCAACAAACAGAAAAACAGACAAAAATATGGAAACTGATAATGCACTAGAAAAATGTTTAAAAAATCTTAGAGTTGAAGTCTGTAGATTAACTGCTGGTTTTGTCAGAAACCACTTGAGAGAAATATCTTTAAAAAGAAATCACTCATCTAATATTTTTGTTCTTAGTTTTTAAAAATTACTATTAATAATCCTGGTCTCTAACTAGGGTAGTTAACATGTATAAATATGCTTAAAATGCAAAGAGCTATAGAAATAGGAGGTATTTTTACTACAGGCATTTCTTCCAAAAGATAGAACTTCTTACACTCATGCCAAACTTTGCAGTTTGTTCTTTTGGGTGCTGATTGCTAACACAAGTGCTAATCTGTGATAAATTGTTTGTATATTATCAGTTATGTCACCTTTAAAGGATGACATTGAAGTTTAAAGGAACCATCAAATGCATTCCTGAAGGGAGGAGCTGCTAATTAGTTAAGCTAATGAAGGATTTCCTTTCAACTTTGATTTCAAAAGTACATTTCAATAATCATTTCCATTTCAAAGTAGCTGAATTTTCTTTTGCAGTAAGAATTTGATGATTACAAAGTTTATCTATATTGCAGTTGTATTCACACACTTGCTAGAACTTTCACTTCCATACAAGCATGACCAATTATTTCCTGTTTAGGGGTCAATTAAAAACCGTTGTACATCGGATATGAATTCTAAACTATTATTCCTTCAATAGTCGTATTGGGTTACAGTGTTCCTCTTTTTAATATTAGATATTAATTCAATGAAAGGTATTATATATTGTTTTAAAAATTACTTGATTAATATTTAGAGTAATTCAGGTTAGATACAATAGTAGTGTTTAATTTATTGCATAAAGATGCACTTCCTTCTTGCATTATATGATTGAGAAGGTTTTATTTAAAGTTTCAGCAAAAAAATTAAACTATATATCTAGATATCTGGATATATCTATGGATATATATATATATATATACGGATATATCATGGATATATAATGGATATTTCTAAATATGGATTGATAGATAAATCAAGTTCAAAACTAAGCATGACAAACTGTTCCAGGGTCTGCCTAATGCCATCCATCCCATGAAATTCTTCTTGCATTCTTCCTGTCTCCCTAAAGGTAATGTTGTCCCTCACCTTAGAGTGGTAACTTGATTTAGAAATGTTACACAGTATGTATTAAATCTGATTCATTTGCCCCATGTAGTAATTGTAAGATTGACTCATATTATTGTTAGCAGCTGTAGTTCAATCATTTCTACTAGAATACATAGTATTGCATCTTAAGTGTGTTCAACAATAGATTATTCCTATCCAGTGAGGTTGTTTTACATGGTGATGCTGCTATAAGTGTATTTGTACTTGTGTCTGAGTCACATTTATACTGGTATCTGAGAAGAAAATACTTAAGGAAAGTCTGATGTGTGATAAGGGATGATAGGCTCAGCTTTAGTAGAGACTACCACTTTTCCAAGGTAATGTTACAAAATAAAATTCTTGCCAGTAGTTTATAACACCTCCAGCTGTTCCGCAAGTCTTTCCACTTGTTTGCTTGTTATTGTGTGTAAATTAGTTATACATTGGCAGTACAGTCATATCATACTATGGTTTAAATTTACACATTCTGAATGAATGATGAGGCTAAGGATATTTTAACATGCTATGTCTTTTGTATATATGAAAATCTTATTTGGAGTAGTGTGTATTCAAATTCATTCTCCAAATTTTCTATTGAGATACATCTGTCAATATTTTACTATTTTGTTTCAATGATTCATACCTCAGTAACTCTCAAGAGGGATAATGTTATGTCCTAGGAAACAGAGGGCAATGTTTGAGGATATTTTTACCTGTCAAAACTGGACAGAGTTGAGGACAGGGGCATTGTTAAACATACCACAGCAACCAGAATAGCTCCCCATTTACAAACAATATTTGGTCTGGTAGGTCTATTTGCGAAGACTGATCATGTCTGACATATTTGTATATTAAAATAATAAAATACATAACACTTTCTACTTTGGGACTTAACTTTAGAAGACTAATTGCTTTATAAAGAAAAGATCTTATATTAATCCAGGCATGGTGTTGTATCCCTGTAGGTTCAGCTACCAAAGAGAAAGAACCAAGAGCATGAGGAGCTTCTATGTGCACATTCATTCCTGCCTAAACATTTCTAAATTATATTGTTTTTGTCAATGTCTTTGATTTTCTGCATATATATATGTATTTTTCTGTGGTGTCTATGTGTTATCCTTACAGATATAAGGTCCTGAATATATTTCTTTATGAATAGCGTTATCCCCTCCCTCATTTTCACCTGTTTTCCCCAGACTAACATGCCAGAGCTAATTTTGACTCTGTTTAACTTCTGGTTTTATGCTTTTATCAACAAATGTTTTTCTTGGCTCCAATCTTGTCCTTTACAATGATTCTTCTGCTGCCTTCTCCTCTTACCTTTCTGTATTTCTAATACCTACAGTGCTTGATTCACACCAAGAACTCACAAAGTATTTATTTTACTAAAAAAGGAATATCACCTAATTACACATTTTTTTTAAAAAAGCAAACAACTATAAGACAAAAAGTACTATTCTGGCAATGCCAGATTGAAGCAGTTGGAGACAGAAGTAGAGGGAATGAGAAAGAAAGAAAGAGATGATATGTCTCTTGGTATTAGATTAAAGAAGGAATTGTATTCTATACCAGAAAAAGAGCTTTAATCATTCCAGGTCTTTTTAAGTTGTGTTTCTCTTAAAATAGACAGTTTAATTGGTCAAAATGCATATTAAAGAGACTTGTACTCATTTCTAAGGCCATTATCTTAAAAGCACAATTTGCTATCAGTTTGGTTTCTTCTCAGGGCAGAAATGGGAGGAAAAGCTTCCTTCTACCACTGAGGGATCCTGTATAATTTCTCACTTGTCAAATGTAAAATATTTATGCAGTTGAGTTCTTACAAGTTCGTCTTCAAATGTGTTTTTTTTACTCATGCATCACTTACTTGCTTTTATATTCTTTAATCTACAGAAGGAAATTCAATTTGTTTATGATCTGTTATCACTTCCCAAGAAATATTCAAAAATTCAAGAGATGTTACACATTTGTAAAAGATGGATGTTTTCCTTGGCTCGATGTCCATTTTAAACTGTTATGCAGAAGCCTATAGTCATCTTTAAGTTGGGAAAATTCTGAACAACCCAAAATTTGTTTGAAAAAAATAAGTGTAGAAAGATTATATATCATACTCATAGAGAACACCCTGTAACTTTTATAAATAATTTTAGTGCTTTTCCTTTATAAAGTTGTTTTATATTGCTGGAACTCCCTAGATGAGGATGTAAGGTTTGTTTGTTTGTTTTCTTTTCCCCTCTTTTTACTTCTCATAAACTTCTGAAAATTCTCCTGTATTACTACTTGTAGCCCAAAGGCAAACTTTTAGATTTTTCCAAAATTGGTTTTTAGTTCAGACAAATATTGAAGGGGGGAAAACCATGGTATTAAAAAAGAATAGAAGGAAAAGGAGCAAAGGCAAAAAGAGCAGAAATATATTTAGTGATTACAGTAATTTAGAATCAATTCTTTTCTTTGTAACATATCTTGTGAGTGATGAAAACATATACTAGCTAAGTAAGTTGTATGGTTATATTGCAATTGGGTTATTTTTGTTGTATTTTATTTGTTTTTATAATATTATTTGCTTTCTTGTTTTTGCTTTTAGTTTTAATTTTTTCCATTAATATAAAGTATTCACTACTCAAATTTAAACTTATGCTTTTGAGAAGTTGCATTCTCAATCTTACAGAAATCACATGGAATTTCAGAACTCACATGGCAGAATTTATTTTTACTTTATAGATGATGGCACTAAAGTCTTGAATGAGGACTATTGAAAAGATACACCACAGCAACCACTTGTAATAGACCTACTTTTGGACTTTCCTCTTTTCTACTGGACAAATTGCTTCCAGTTAAATCAGTCACTTCATGTTGCAACAAGTCTAAGAACCAGGGAGGTTCCTGTAGCTTCCACTCTCTCTGAAGTACTCTAAAATTGCCCCAAAGCTCACTTTTAATACTTACGTTCCCTTTATATGCTCTCTACTTCAATCAAACATGTAATTTCTCTTTCTGTGCCTTTGGATAAAACCACTTTTTCCTATCTCAAACATCCTCTTTTTGTCCAACAGTACATATAACCCCAACTGCAGGACAAGGTCATTCATTCCACCTTAGGAATTATTTTTTCCCCCGAATATTATCAAGAGCCCTCTAAGGAAATTGATTTTACTTCAATCACACAAAGAATTTAATTGGCACTGGGAAGTCAAGTCTGACACAGAGCTGCTAAATTAAAAAAAAGAAAAGAAAAAAACAAACAAACAAAAAAACAGTTCAAAATTTGGAAAATTTGTTCTTACGGCCCAGATAGTGTTGCTGAAATTCAGTAAGCAATAGTAAATATTGTTAACATATATGAAGACAAGATGCTCACATCTCACCCTGTCCTAAACTGTTTGATTGCAAATCTACAATTGCTGTAAAGATTCACCTACACTTGTACCACATGAACATGCATGCTCAGACAACACAAATTCTTCAGACACTGATTGAGATTCTTCTATTTCATTTCTCCCTTCCTACTGCTTCCATTATAGTAAGGGCTAGGTTGCCCTGAACTGTTGTTACTGGACTCTAAATATTGGCCATACTGTTGCTGCAGGGAATATGTAATTAATGCAACTCCTTAGAAAAAGAAAATGGAAGGAGCACTCATTAAAACTAATGTCCAATGATTGCAGACAAGATAGGGAATAAGAGGGAATAAGAGATTCGGACTATTGCCTCTCTTTTATACACACACACATTCACAGGCACACACATTTATATCTTTCTGATATCAATGGTATGATAAAAATGTTTCTTGAATTAAGTGAGGTGTATGGAACCATATTCTATCTGTACATCATAATTCTTGACTAAGAATCTTGCAATGTGATCAACATTCAAACAATAAGCTCTTTGATTTTCCTTGTGAAATTGCAAATAAGGAAGAAATGTTGGTATTAGCATGTCAAAAAAACCAGTACACAGTAAACAGGAGGAATAATGAGTTCATTGATGCTTAAGGAGGAGACAAGATTTCATTACCTGCCAATTCCTGGCAGGAGTACTTTTTCAATGCATGTAATAGAATAAATCAACTCAGACTTGATCATCCAGTTCTACCTATTGATCCAAGAGAGATTATTTCATACCTTACCTTCTTTGCATGGAAGGCATGTATCTACCACACACACATATAAGTTGTTTCACATATAAATACCTAATCTCTATTAAGGAACATTGCTTTTATTCATTCCTAGGATTACCTGCTTTCCTTTTCAAAATTTCCCCCACACACACAAAAAATAAAATCCATCCTATAGTCTATTTAGACAAATGGGTATTTCTGCTTAGAGAATTACAGAATGAAGAGTTAAATATTCTTTATAAACTAAGATGTGATTTTTGTGGAGTTTCATCATTCATGCAAATTCCATATCCATTAGTCCAATTAACAATGTTAATTAAGAATAATTCTTAGTTAACTATCAGAGTAGAAATCTTAAAGGGGATGAAATGAATTAATTACTGAGCATCAAATTAGCATAAGAAATCAAGGGTCATAAAATATGCATAGGTTGGCGTCTCAAGAATTTTGCTTTTGCAGCCATAGGTCTTCACACTTCCTCCTGAGAGAATACTGGATTCTTCCACTGCTGACCAGATAACTCTGTTTGTCCCCGGAGTTACTTCCAATTTATTTTCTTGTTAAAATGAATCACTCCCAAATATGAATAATCCCTCATTTGATGCTTAGCCTACTGGAGGCTGCTCTGCTCCTCTGTTCCGAATGATTTATGATCATGCATTTAAATAATTACATCTGTCTTGCTATTCTATTTCATCACAGCTAACAAGAAGATACATGCAGATAAAATGTATTACAACTTCCCATCTCTGTATTTTCTTCAATTAGAAATTAACCACCTCTAAAAAAACAAACCACCCAGTCTCCTCCCACTGGTACTTAGAGAGTTAGTCTACATTAATATATTATTTTTATAATTTTCAACAAACAAAATATTCACAGTTAATGTTTCCATAGCTACCATCTACTAAATATGAATAAGAATATGCTTTACATAATGGGAAAATATAGATGTACCTTTAAGGAGAACAAAATGTAAGTAAAAGGTCAGAAGCAATTGCTTCAGAACCAAAATAATAAAATGGATATTTAAGAAGAAATTATAGATTAAGTACTTAGGCAAACTTCACGGATGGAAATCATTTAAACAGTTGGCATCATGATGATGATGACAATGATAAAACATTCTGAAGACAGAGATAGGCAGAGAGAGAGAAGAAGACAGGGAGAGAGAGAGCATAAATAACCCTTTTGTTTTAGAAAAACAATGTTACATTCCTATCAAATAAGCTTAAGAATTTATACCAAGTCATATTCATTGTCATCCATTCCTGGCACCAAAATTCCAGACTCCATGGTTTACTCAGTTTCTATCCTGTTATATTTCCAGTTGTACAATTTCCTCCAGCAAATAAAATAATGATCAGTACCAATAAAAAGAAAAAAAGTTTCCTTAAGAGTAGAAGTCAAGGTCAAGCCTCCATTAACGAAGAGAAATAAAGAAGTAAAACAGGCCAAAGTGTCAGCTGTCTCAAATGCTTAGAGGGAAAAATACAACAAAGACCAGTAAAATCTTGAATATTAATCTGATTCATAGAAGAATAATATGCCAAGATTTAATTAAATAATAAATGAGATTTACTGGCACAATTTGTCCAGATTACATGATGGAAAAATCTATTCAGTGACATTATGCTTTGTGGGACTTTTATTCAGTATTCCTGGTCCAAATCTTGCTTGAGTTTAAACAAACTGGCAAAATCTAAATGATGTCAAAAAATATGTTGTATTTATATTTTATTAAATATGTTATTAAATATCAATTGCCACACTTAAAATCTCATAGCATTTCTTTTGATTTTGGTCAAATTTTACAACAATCCAATCTCATATTATATTGGCCACCATGAAAACAATTATTAACAAAAGGAAATGGGAACGGTATCCAGAGCTTAGAGGAATTGTGATTCTGTCCTTTGACTTTGGCCAAAACTCAACTTCCCTTAAAACACTATCCTTAAATTATTCAACGATATTATGCATTTCAGGCAAAGCAAAAGGAAAGGAGCAGTTATGGGAGGAAATACTAGATGAACTGAACTCATGCACCATTTAAATAAATATATCAATATTTTTCCCTTTCATTTTCAAGAGTTTAGTTTAAATTAGAAAAATATTTAAGCACTAGGTTTGTAATCTTGTCACTTTTAAGTCAGGTTCTAAGGTTTCCCAGAGGAATTTGCTCAAACACTATTTCTCTCAAAGGCAAATGCTTACTTTCTCCTTTTTTTCTTATCCCCATGAAAATACACATGCAGAAGCATGCAAACTGGAGAATCTTTTCTTCTTGGCAGTACTACTCAGGACCTTGCAGTTTGTAAGCAGCTGCTCTACTCTTTAGCCATGTCCTCAGGCCTTTTAGCTTTTAGTTATTTTATGGGTGGTTATTTACGCCCAGCTAGCTTCTACTGTAATCATATTCTTCATGTACCTGTGGATACCTGAATTAACAGCCCTGTGCTATTGTTTCAGAAGAGTTCTCAATAACAATTTGTCCAGGCTAGCTTTGAACCTTCATTCTCCTTAACCCCCATTTCTTAGGTACCTGGGATTAAAAATACAGGCCTACTGTCCATGATACATTTCTTCCTTTGTTTTTCTTTTTTCTTTTTAGTCCATTTTTAAATTTCGCTTAAAGTATTGATGTTAAAATTCATCTAAAAGTTGGAAATGACATAGGAGATTTCAGAATATAATGTCATCATCTTGTCATTTACTATGAAATTAAGAATGACGACTCTCGGAAACTGCATGCTAACTTATAGCACTTCTCCAGTAGAGATTTATTTTTCAACGAAGTGTTACCCCAAAGGTTACAGGTTTATTGCATTGTAGGAAATCATCTCATTGAAAAGATTTTAATTCTGTGGAGTGTAGACTTTGTTCTTTCAATTCTTCTTTGAATCCCATTTTACACCTTACGGATTCATTAAGTTATGCGGTGAAGGAAATCTTTGAAAAGCAATCATTATGCACTTACTTGAGAGTCCTACTTTAAATGTCTGAGAATTATACTTTGATATTAGAGCAAAACAAAGAAAATCACAAATGTGGCTATTATTTCTGCTGCCTGCCTTAAATCTCTGGATTCAGTAAACACAGATACGCCATTCAGCTTTGACCCACCGAATCATCTAATTAAATTAAAGTTGTTAAGTTTCTAAAGTATAATAAAATATTTTGGTCCTTTACTCCCTGGGATTGGATGTTGAACTCTAATCCATTTTTAACTTATGTCAATGGTCCCACTAATAACTCAGAACTACTTTTGTTGGTTTTTTTGAAAGATACGATAGAGAATACAAACAACAACTTCTAATTATCAACTAGTTTCTAAGATATTCATTTGTTCTACTGAGGTAATAAAAGGTAAGAAAAAATGTGGCAAAATGAAATCAACTTCCATTTCTTCAGTGCCTATCGTGAGGTTTTGCTAGGTTAAAAAAAAAAGTAGTTTCATACTGAGATGATTTTATTGAATATTTCAATCACACATCTTCCAATGAATTTTTCTCCCAACTCAGGTCTACACATTAAAGATGTAATTTACTTCCAATTTTCATGTCTTTAAAAATGAAAAGCATAATTTGCCTTCTTTTTTACTTATCCACATCTTTCATTTCAAGCATTATTTGTGAGAAATGAAGTGGAAGCAGGTAGAATTGTTCATCTATTTCTTCAGGTGCTTAGCTGTCTGTTTTTCACAGAGAATCAAAACTATGAAATACAACTATTTTCCATTTCAGTACTGTCAAAATATTCCAAGAAGGGGCTATCTGAGTGCTATCTACCAGAATCTTCAGTTTTCATATTTAACATTTCCTAAATCTTTTAAATATTTTATAATGTCAAGAGACTGTATGCATGAGAATAATCAGAAACTTGCCAACCTGAAGAATGAAATCTCATAATCATGTTGGCTGTATATGTTTGCTTTTGGACTTTCAAAATTTAATTCTCATTTGACATTATCTTCCTAAATGTAATTAGGTCAAATAGAAAAAGAAAATGACATGGAACCTTCTCAGAGTATTTATTCTTTTTTTTTTTTTACTGTACTTACAGCTGCTTTATTTTTTTTATTTGTGAAAATACTGTACAGAGGGGTTACAATTGCATGGGCAGGATAATGTGTACATTTCTTTTTTTTAATTTTATTTTATTTTATTTGTGAACAAACTGTACAGAGGGGTTACAATTGCATGGGCAGGATAATGCGTACATTTCTTCCCAAGCATTGCAGCCTCCTCCTTTGTTTACCCTTCACATCACTTTCAGAGTATTTATTCTATCTTGTGTTCTAGATTATGAAACCAGAAGAATAATTTCAAATTTAGACAAAAATCTTCAAATTCATATTCCTAACACATCTGTATATTTGTACAGAAAATGTGTTACTTTCTTGATAATTTACATAATATGCCTAAAACTAAAGTAATAAATAGTTTCAGTGCAAATTTGTAACTCATAAATGATTAGTTATTTTGACTTAATTGTAGACTATTTTTGGTTGTGATCATCTTTGAAACAAGTCAAAATGCCAATAATTAAAAAGAATTAAGTCATAGCCTACTCTATGAAAAATATAATGTTTTATAACATGTATTAGGAAAGAACTAGGAGAGTATATCTTTGATAAGTAATCATGCATTTATAGTAAATTGTATGTAATTCTAATAGTATAACTTTTATGTCATTCCCTAAGCCTTCAGAGCCTTAACCTCTAAACCTGAGAGTTTTTCAGAGAGAAAGCAAGTCTAGATTCATGCTGCAGGACTTAAATCAATTATGGATGCCTAATCCAGTTATATTTGGAATAATAGTATTCAGAGGCAGAGAATTTTATTTTTTGTTTTGCAGTGAATTTGTATCTATGCCTCACCTAATACTTGTCCTCTATTTAACTAGTTCTACCAGCTACTCCAACCACATGGTTATTAATCTCAACACTGTCAAGGACATTTGTTCATTGTGCTTTCATTTGTACCATTTAATTTGATTGTGTAAGATATTTTTATATGTAAATAGATTCTTGAGAATTACTTTGCAATGGAAAGTAAGATTTGATGCAAAGTATTTCAGCTTTTCTCTTCAGACTGTCCCGTCCTCACTTATGAACAATCAGCATGTGTTCAAATTGATCTCTGCAGGACAATTTGACATCACCTATTTCTTATTTCCAAATTAGTAGAATGACATCTGTTATAGCTTCCCTTGACCATAAATTTTTCTCCATTTCTTCCCATGCCCATGACTGGAAAAATCATATTTCATTGTTTTTTCTAATTCATAAAGACTTATTTTCCCTGGACCTCATTTATTAACCTTTGGGCCTCCTTTTGGGTCCATCTGGATGGTCTAACCCCAAATCTGTATGGCCCAACCCTAAATATTTAAAAAATTATAATCTGCAAAAATCAAAATAAAATAAGCTTAAACATTAAACGTGAATGAATAATATAAACTTTATAGACTCCATAGCAGAAAAGAACATCTACCTACATTACAGAGATAGAAACTGGATTCTGGAAAACAGAGATTCAGTCAATAGTTTCTTAGTGAGTGATATTAACAGTCACACCAGGAAAACAATCTCCAAGAAATACTGGGAAGAAGAAGAATTTAAAAAGCTTTAAGTGCAGAAAAGATTTTAAGCAACTCAAACAGAGGATTTCCTACAGTTAGGATGGCTTCAGAGATGAAGCAGGATCATTATACTCCTTCCTTAACAATTCATCCTCCTCCATAGATGATGTAGAATTTTCTATTAAGTTCACTGTCCTGGTATTGCACTGTGGTCATGGTTCTTCAGGGAAATAGTGAAGATGATAGGATTAGGCATGGGAGGAATTAAATATGGCAATTCTGTAGGAAGAAATGCCATCAGACAACAATTGAAATTCTAGTCCAGGTGTTAGAGCAAAAAGTAAAAGAAAGACTGAGTAGAAGCACCTCAGACCGTGTAATTGGAGTTTTGCAAGACTCTCCAGTAGTCTTTGAGTCACAATTACTTAGAAAGAGGTCCTGCAACTCTCAGGTGTAGATCTGCCTTAGGTAGAACATGACAAGTAACTGGAGACTTGAGATCTTCAGGATTGAATACCGGTCCCCACTAACCTTTGGACCAAAAGACTAGAAAAGCCACTAAGACAGACACAAATGACAGACACAGAAAAGATTAGAATATCCAGTTCAGCCTTTATTCGTAGAAAGAGATGGATTTCACTAATAGTCCAACCTCAGTTCTGAAGAGACAGTAACAGAGAAAAATTGTATTGAGAAAGCTGCTCCATTCCCTGGGCTTGTCTCTACGTTCACTTCCAACTGTGGAGGTCATATACTGTGTTCTGCCATCCCTTGGTAGAAGTACCTTCATGTCTACCTGGCACAGCTTCTAAAAGGCTGCGCAACCGAAGCTCACCCCAACACTGCTTGCTTCCACATGCTGTCCTTTTCTTTTAGTACTAGTTCCCTCCTTCCTCAATTTTGAGTTCTTCTAATGTGCTTCGAAGTAAAACAATTGGATTCAAGTTTTTAATCTCTTAACTTTTGCGGATTCCAAACCAAGACAAGAAGCACAGGAGGTATTTGATCTCAGTTGCCTGAGTGCACATCAGTAGTACTCCTTGCTTCTTTCTGGAAATTGTTCATAATTTTTCAGAACTGTAGGTGGGAAGTTTTAACTGTTCAGTGCCTAATACACTCACTAACAAAATCATCTCTGACAGAGAGGAGCATTTTTTCAACCATATTATTTCATTATAGCTGGAAATTTGTAGAGTATGTTGTTTTTCATTCTAATGTAATAACTGATTTTGCTAGTTGTGGAAAATCACATGAACCCTTATATGCACACACACACACACACACACACACACACACACACAACCATTTTCATCTATTTTTTCTGATCAAAACAGGATTCACAGAGCAAGTAAGCCTGGTTCATAAGTTGTCTCCGGGTTGTTTCATTGTTGTTTTGTTTTGGGTCAGAGTCTGGATACTGTCCCTGAGCTCTTCTGCTCAAGGCTAGCATTCTACCAGTTAGAGCCACAGCTCAGCTTCTGCCTTTTGGGTCATTAATTGGAGATAAACAGGTCATAGAGACTATTCTGCCCAGACTGGCTTTGAACCATGATTCTCGGGTCTCAGCCTCCTGAGTAACTAGGATTACCAAGCTGGCACCCAGCTTGGTTCTTAAGTTTTAAAAACAGTTTGAATAAAATGTATGTTGAAATGTGTTTATGGAACTGGGTAAAATGTTAAAATGAATAAATTAGTAAAATGGATTATTTTATGAGATTTTTTAAAATTGTTATTCATATGTGAACAAGAAGATAAGTGTCACAAAATCTAAGATGAAGGAAAGAACATGACAGTTCTTTTCACTATTGTAATATAAGGCACAAAAACTAAGAAATCAAATTTTAGAAAACCGTTCAATATACAGAAATCTCTAGTAAGAATTATGTCCAACAGAGCAAAACCCTTTTCTCTTACGCATGTTTTTTTTTGTTTGTTTGTTTTTATGTGTGGTGCTGGTATTGAACCTGGGATCTCGTGCATGTCAGACAAGTGCTCTACTATTTCAACTATGTCCCAGCACTTCCATTTTTATACTGTTTACAATACAGTGCCTTAAAAGATATTACAATTATATTAAAAATACAGTTTCCCAGTACTACCTCTACCCTGGCTGTCCTGAAATGTCAAAGACCTTCTTCACCTCTTGAGTAGCTGGGATTACAGATGTTTGCTACCACAACTAGCACCTATGACTTTTTATGAGACAGGTTGGTGATCAAATGATATAATAAAGGAGGCAGCTCATTTTGTTTTGTTTTTGTTATTTTTAAATGAAAGATTGAATTGCATAAATTTATCCTAGATGTCACTAACTATACATGCACTGTTGAATGATAACATCTACCTGACACATGTATTATTCCCTGTATTTAACAATTTTGTGGTGAGCCTTTCATACTCATTCAGTTGCCATTTTACACAATATATAATTAATAAATCATCAATGATGGCCACCATGATTCCTCCTATGGAACTGAAATGTGTATCCTTTGCCAAAATCTCCTCAAAGTTTGAGTTTTGCTGGATTTCTCTGGAAAGTGGAATCATAGTCTGACTACACCAATAATTTCAACAAATACCAGTACTCTAAGTTCAGCATTTCACATTTCATCACACATAATCAATAATTGATTCAATGTAGAGCATTGAAAACCTGAGAATATTTTCCTTAGTATGCAGCATATGTCATGATTATGAGAATGTATAATTGATTAAAGACTCCCATCAGGTGATAGTGAGTTATTTTTTAGAGTAACTTAGTGTGATGGGAAATTTTTGCTCTGAGTTGTGACATGAAAGAAAATACTATTCACAATTTGCTGTATCCAGAAAGACACTATTACCAGATGACAGAGTATCAGTATTAACCACTGTAAGAAACTGCACTAGACACCTGCATTAAAATTTCAGTTTTATGTCAGAAAAAAAAACATACCTGTATGCCAAGGCGGCAAAGGTAGGAGCACTGCAGTCCAAGACCAGTCTAAAAAGTTGGTCTCTTGATTTTTGCGCAGGCAAAAATTGAAAGCAAAGGAAGTAGTGATGTAGCTGAAATGGTAAAGTGGTTATTGGAAAGCACTAGGCTCAAAGTTCAATTTTTGAAATAAAAGTTTAAATATTCTACTGATTTCCCTCCCTAGTAACAAGGCAGTGATTCTATCATTTTCACTAAAATGTATATGCTAGGCAAATAAGGGTTCAATTGTTTCTTACTAATAATCACTCGGATTTTATCAAAACTTAATATGTATGCAACTGTATTGGTTAGAATGTGAAAAAACGTTGATTTATATATGCTTAATTTTGTTTTCTCAAAGACAGCATTGCCACTGTAGTTAGGAAAAAAGATTCTTTTTTGTGCACAGCATTCGCAAAAATCGTATGAATGCACATTCTTAAGAATCAGCAGCTCTATGAAATGAATATGCAAAGAAGATACAAATCTCTATGCAGTACTTTTGCAAGGCTAGTTGAGTTGCCTTGTTAAAGTAGGCAGAGTTCCCAAAGCTTGAGTATAAATTTATGCCATCTAAGAAATCTTACACAGATGTAACCCACTCACTTCAGGGAAATCTAGGCAAAATAAGATCCAAGACAGTCAAACATTAAAATAGTTACATTTCAACAGCATCTTGCTCATGACTGAGTGGTTGTTTGAAACTGCAATATTTCTAGACATACTGAGCTAGAGAAAAACACAGCTTAAGACAATATTCTCTGAGGCTTAGGAAGACATTTTTGATTCTATATTATACATTATAAAGAAAAATATGAGATAAAAAATGAATGACTGGCCTGAACCTCATAGATCCTATAAATCATATTTTTCCAGGCTCTGTATTGAAATAGTAATTCAAGTCATACCACAATAATACATTTCTTTGCAAATCCATGTGAAGAATAAGAAAAAGGCTGCATTTGTAGCTAAAACCTTTTCATACAAAATGAAGGTTCCTATCTATAAAAAGAGAACTTACATAATATGGTTAAAAGCTGAAAGGATTTTATAATATTTTATTACAGATAGATTTTTGCATCTGTAAAATCAACTGCCAAATTTATCTGAGCTTACCAGAAGTATTTTTATGTTTTAAAAGCACTGTTTCTTTCTCTATATTCACAGGTAGGATGGCCACTAATCTTGGCATAGAAGATTACAAGGAAAAAAATTGTAGCATTGAAAGAAAATGGTAGATTTATTTTCTCCAAAATGGTTTATTAATATATTAAAAACAAATTTAGGCATTCCATAGGTCTTTTCTGCCAATGACAAGAGCAATCTCTGTCACAAAATAACAATAGATGTCTTGCATTATAGAGTTTCATTTCCTGATTATTAGATAGCACAGAAAGCAAACGACATCAATTTGGAAAGAGTACTTTTTTGTATCTGCCAATCATATATAAATATGATATTATAACATTCATCAGTTTCTTAGATTTGACTTTATACAAAACTTGAAAACATTTTGTTGTTATTTTTGAGACATGAGGCTTCAAACCTGGTAAGCCATTGCCAAATGTATTTCTACCAAATGCTACATAACACCATTTCAAATCCAGTCTTCACCTGCATGGAAGAATTTATTTAACCATTTCTATCCTTTTTTTTTGTAAAAGTAAAGTATATAAAAATGGGTTGGCTTACATTAAAACCTTACAGATTCAAAGTAAGCCAATCTGCTTGACTGCAATTTCAAAGTATTAACATCCTCATATAATTTCATTTTTAAATCAGGAAAAGCAAAATTTAAGTAATCTGTGGATATATTAGAAGGAAAGCTCAACAGAGCAGCAGCCAGGCTACATTCAGTGGCCCACCACCTGAATGAAGCATGCACATTGATAAAAAAAAAATATATATATACCCTGGTGTTATGAAAGACTATGTTTGCCTGGTACCAGAGATATGAGGAACTCAGTTTGAAGCCAGCCTGGTCAGAAAAGTCCTGTGAGACTCTTATTTCCAGTTAGCCACTTAAAACTGGAAATGGCCCTGTGGCTTAAGTGGTAGAGTGTCAGTCTTGAACTCAAAGGAGCTCAAGGACAGTGCCCAAGCCCTTGAGTTCAAGCCCACACCAACAAAAATGAAAAAGACTATTTACATAGCAAAGATATTCCCAGGCTATTTCCAAAAAATATAAATACCTAAACAACAATCCTAGATCCAAAGAGGAAGCTTAAATTGCATCAGCTTTTCATAGATATCACTGTATTCATTTTTTCCTTAAGAAATATCAGTAATGTAGTTGGGTTACACCTTTTTGTTGATTGAGGATTCCTTTCTGCATTCAGATATTTAATATTCCATTGAATTCAGAATTTAGGGGGAAATAGTAAACCTGTCTTTAAATTATGGCTTGGAACTAGGTATTTTATCGGTAGCATATATTTTGTTTTGTGGTGTGCTTGGTCTTGGATAAGGAAAAATTAATGTTTTATGTACCTTGTAGACCAATTCTGTTTGTATATGGGTGGGAGCCTTGCCTTTATATAACTTTCTCCTCAGGTCACAAATACTGAATTTTATAGAACCATTCTTCCCGACTATATGCAGCTATTCTCCTATCCAGATTGAACTAATCAATCAGCATGATGATTTTTTTCCACTGGCTCGTTGTCTTGAAAATCCATGGAAACAATCATTTCACTTATATCACAAAAAATTTATTTGCTAGAGCATATTTTCCATACTGGTCTTCATTGGGGAAAATGATTTCCTCGTTTCTTTCTAGATTTCTTAGTTATAGAATAACCAAATTCATCACACTGGCAGAAAAATTATTGTATGATCATCTTAAAAGTGCACTACCACATTTGATTATGGCCGACATCTGAAAAGATTCATAAAGAATGTTAGCAATAAAAAAACCTATATAGTCCCAAAACAATTTTCATCCTGTGGTAAACTGAAGAATTTCTGAAAAATTAGAGAGGATACAAGTAAGTCCACATTAGCATGTTTAATGAGCATTGTCGTGGCAGACTTCTGTAGTGTAACAAGAATAATGAGAACTAATTAAGCTAATTGCAGTTTGTTTATATATTAGAGTAGTATTCAGCAATGAAAACGAATGAGTCATTGCTATGGGCAACAGAGATAAATGTTACCAACAAAATCAAAAGCAAAAGGAACTAGTTAACTAGTCACAAATTAAAATAGTTTCCATTTGGCAGTGTTCCAACTCAAATAAACCTTGTATAGTATATGTCATTAGAACACAGGCATGTGATAACTTTGGAGATTCTACAGCAATACTTAGAGGCTTTAATAAAAATCCTCTTTCTTGATCCAATCTTCTTTATATTAAATTGTGAACTTTGTTAAAGCTTATCTCATGGATGTATTTGGTTAATTCAATACATGATCTTAAATAGGAATCTGTCATGTGCTACTTGATCAAATTGAATAAGTTATAATTATTAATTAATTGGATAGATTTGAACTAAATAGACTTCAAGTGAAGACAGTACCCTAGCCTTCTTATAGTAACTAGTTTTATACATAAACCCTGCATATCAACTAACATAAATTGTATCTGATGACATCAAGGCTCAAATTTGATTCTCAAATTTTAATCTGTGAAAAAAATATTCTGCTAATGATTTTCAAGGTGAAATGTGAATTCAAACAATAAGATTATAAATAACCCATAGTATTCCAAAGCAGAACTGATCATTATGATTATTTTTAAAGGTAATCATAAAAATATGTCAACATTGATTGATTTTTGTATGCATGTTTACAGTACTTATATGCCATTAGAAGTTCCAATAGCCGTTAATACGTTCTTATTCTCTGTACAATACATGTAAATTTGCAACATGAATCTAAGTTAGGCTTTGCTTAGATGTTTGAACTGTGTTCCTAAAATGTGGCCTTCTTAAATCTTACTTGAAGTGGAAAAACAAAAATATCTATGTAATCTTATATGAAGTAATGATTTGTTTGCAGTTAATTATTATTGGTTAATTAAGACAATGTAGAAAATATGGAAATGGATATGGGAAAATATCAGCTACATTTATATGAAACAGTGGTAACATGCTAAACAATGGGTATGTCTCTGTGTGATTTCATGTAAATATAGTAATACTTTTCCTGTTATGTTAAAAATAGGTAAGTATTTTCTATCATTTTCTAGAAATGATACAGATCACTTTTAACAATCGAAAACTCTGCTATGTGTGTCTACTCTAGGCACTGATGAGGAGATCTAGATTGCTTTGAAATTGTGTTTACATAAGTATTGATGCAAATAATATCAACATTGATTGCAAGAGAACAAACTGTAAAGTTCAGGTTCTCAGATTTGAATTATTGTTCCTGCATAATATAAGAGGATTTCATTGTGGTAGTTCCCTGTATTTGCACAGTGCTTGATAAACAACTACACTTCTTCCATTATACTCTTATTCTTTCCCTCCTGCCACCTTGCATTTCAAATATTATTGTGTGGTCTTCCTTATCCTGGAATAAATATGAGAATGCAAGTGTATTCAGGCACCTTTTTGGTTTATTGATGTACTCTCTTTTTCATATGCTAATACTCAACCATACTTACTTCTTCCCCTTATATTTACAATAGTTTTCTACCTAGTGTTTGTATATATTATACCCTCTATTATGTAGTGGAGAATCTAGTAATTTTATAATTATATACAGACATAGTTATATATAAATATGTAAATATGTATTTATATGTTTTATATGGTATAAATGTTTATATATTATATATTATAATATATGTGTGTTTACTTTTTACTTTAACATCTTGAGTAGCGTCCTATTGCTTTTGATATGAAATTTGAAAACATGACTTGGCCCATCTACCAAGTACTTGCTGCCATTCCTTACTGCCACTTTCCTGCCCACCAGTGTTTGCCTATAGCAGTCAGCTGATCTTAAATTCTCCAGCTGATGTTAAATTCTCCATGTTCTTATACCTTCCTTGCCCTCCATGTCTTTCTGCTCTCTTCCCATGGTCCTTTTGCCTCACATGGACAGCCCTCAATTCTTCAAACATCCCTGGTTTGAATAATCATGCCAATCACAGCACCGCTTATGTAGCAGAGAAGCCTTCCTTGGCTATCTTGTCTAACATGCCCCCTGTCCCTGCTCTTCAGAGCCCCCCAGTTCCTTACAACGTCCTTGTTCAAACTGTCTTTAGAGTTCTACAACAAAATTAATCTTACCATTTTGGCTTAGATCCTTTCTTCTAGAGAATTTCAATTTCTTAAGAGTGGAACTCTTCTATTCATTGATATTCCTTCTCCAGTGGAAACTGTTTGATGTGGAAGAGATTGGCAATAATAAAATGTAGAAAATTCAAATGCAAGAATGAATCACAGCTCAGAGAAATAAGCGTTTTCCCTTTTCGCTTGATACAAATTCTACTCTGCACTTATTCTCTACTTTACTTCAAAATTAATCTTCTACTGCGTGAGTTCCAATTATTCCAATTTTCATTCTCTTTGCCAAGGCTATTGATCCTTGGTGTTGTTTAGACAGTTTGGGGTCCTGATTGCTCAACCCTACTATGGCTCAAATTCTTGTCAAGGCTTTAGGGGAATATTCCTTTCTTGTTCCTGAATTCCTCCTAATGGATCCTTTAGCTCTGTCTCTCTGTGATCTCAGGACATTGTCTGTAATCTCTCTGTCTCTGTATGTCTCTCTCCCTCCTTCTCCCTCTCTCTCATTTCATTCTTCCAGCCTATAAAATGTACTCACAGCTAGTCAATGATATTGTAAAAGAAACATGAACTCTTCATGTGGTGACCTAAGATAAGAGACTGAACAGAAAAATTGAAAATGTAGAATTTGGTAATGTTATGAGATGTGTGCAAACTAACTTAATTTACATGAAATGTTTAAATAGCCAACGGGAATCTGGATGAGGAGATAGATGGAAACAGAAAGGAGATACAAATGATTTTCGATCATTCTCTGTAAGTACTAGAGTGCAATTTGTGCAGGTGAAAGATGTCTATGTAAGAGGAACATGGTATTATTTAAGATTCCTTTTTTAAAAAATAGGCTACAGATGAGAGGTGAGAGATGGGCTTAGTCAATCCATGTGAGTAAAATAAATGCCAGGAAAAGAGGTGGTTATTTTTATATTTTTAATTCCATTATTTGTATCTGGAAATAGAGATGATCTTGTCTCTCTTCTGTCTTAATCAATTCCCTTAAGACAACAACTTTACAAAAAGCAGACCTCAGTGTTTCTGAAGCATGTGAGATTACTGTAAAATTGTATGTCCAGGGCTCCACCCTGGCACAAGTAAATCAGAATTTCTGGGCTTAGCATTTCATAACTGAACAATTTTAATTAACTCCCTAAGCTATTCTGAAGCTTGCTGAAGTCAAAGAAAACTGCTTCAAGCCTTAATTCAAATTCTATATTTAAGGTTCTCAAGGCTCGAGAGTTAAGATAAAAATGTCAAAGAAAGAAAGCCTACATATAATACAAAATTCATACTTAGTAGTTTCTGTGACATAGAAGCAAGAATACAGAGAGTATGGCGGAGAACCAATAGTAAAGAAATAGATGTAATATCTTTGGATTTTTGACAGTGAAAAAAAGAAAAACTGATAATTGCATATAAAGCGTTCAACAAGGTTAATATGTTTCTTTTGTGTGTTTCAAACATTGACAGTGTGATGACAAAAAAGGAAAAAGGGGTAGGCAGAAAGAATATATTAATCACAACAAATTATTCTTCAGTTTAAGGTCATTTTTGTGGCTAAACATTTATCACATTGCTTTAAAATGTGTTTTATGTAATATACCCATACACAAAACCAGATAAAATCTGTTTACATAGAAGTTAGAAAACAGACAACATGATAGCTTTGTAGGAAGACTATGGAAATCACAATTAACCAGATTTTTTTAATTACTCCTTTACATAAATTACTTTTGAGTGAATTATATAAATAATAGTTCTGATGCACTGATCTTTGAATATACTTTTGGTTGGGTAATAAAACATCTTTCATTGACTCATGGAATGAAATTCTGTAGTCAGAAGTCCAAAAAGGTAACTTACCAAAAGGTAACTTTATTCTCAAGAGCATAAAAGGGAGTTATTGAAATGATGATGATCATGGAACAATAGAACTTTAAAGCATTCCTCATTTTGCAGAAAACTGTCAGCTATCACTGAAAAAGTTTAATTTATCAGCATTGTCTGCATGTTTTAGATGAGAAAACAGAGACCCAGATGTTGAATCCTTTCAGGGTTGTAGCGCAAGTTGGAGAAAAGGACGGGTTAAATCTAGACCCCTGCTTTTGACTTCTGATTAAATCCATATTCCCTCAGAAGAAAAGATGTACACTGTAACATAGTATACAATTTTTTCATTGAATACTGAATTCAATGAGCTGTTGTTTTTGGAAAGAAAAAAGAAAGAAAACATGGAGTAGTTAAAATCCTACCAATTGGGATGAATTTGTGAAGAACTGGGATTTGATTTAAGAATGAGGGATCAGAAACAGAGAAAATGAAAATGGGAGGGAATTTCATCCTGCTCCACTACCATCTTAATATGTGTCTTTCTTTAAAATATTATTTTGAAAATTGCAGAAAAGTTGCAAGAATAATTTAAGTGGTTTTTCCTCTTAGATCTTATACATCACCAACAATTCAACAATCCCTCTTCCTCTCTCTTCCCCACTTCCTTCATCCCTCCCTTCTTCTCTCCCTCCCTCCCTTTCTCTGTCCTCTCTTCTTTCTTGCCCTTCCACTTTAGCATAACTGCATAAGAAATATTCCTTTCAACATGAATGACTATGAACTGAGGAGAAAAGGTATATGATAAAGAAATAGAATGCCATAACTGCTATCATCTCTCCTGGTCAAAAAAGAAGGACTAGAAAACACAATATTCACTTTGCTCACAGCACCACAGTCATTTTCCAGTCTAGCCATGCATATGCTGCCATTTCCTTAAAGTGCAACCAGATCCCATTTGTTATTCTCCTGTGCTCCTGGCTTTCTTTAAGCTCTGGCTTCTGCCTTCTGAGACATCTAGTCTTTCCATAGCAAATGTACCATGTTTGCAACTACACAGCGTTCTCTCAGACTGACTCCTGCTCAAAAACTTGGAGATCAAAGGCATTATTTCAAATGGTATACTACCTATCTTCCTTTCTTGACTACTTATTATAATTCTTTAAAATAGACACTGTGCATTCGTTAAGTGTTGATATACTCAATGAGACAAAAGCAATGCCAATCATTTTCCTCCAGTTAAAGCTTACTCTGCCTTAGATTCCCTATGATACTGCTATGGGACCACAAAGTTAATTACCTTACCAAAAAAAATCTTAATTTAACTAGAGCCTGATACACTTAGTGGGATCATTATCTGCCATCTTCAAAGACTAGAAAGAGATAAATTGTTTATTTTGTTACATGGAAGGTCTTGGCTGCTATATATTTAACAGTTATTTTCTTAATTCTCTTCCATCTATCACATTTCATAATAGAAAATTAGAATCCAGGCAGCAATGTCAATATTATTCTTGGAAGTACCCTTAGGATATATCATCCCCATTAACAACATCATCAAAGACAATAATGCTGCCAAAAGTTAGACATTAATTAACAAGAGACTCTCTTATCCAGTTTCTAGTCATCTATCCTTTACTGCTCCTATTGGTGTCTCTTAGTCTCTTTACTCCCTTCCAAATACAGTCATGGAGTCACTTTCAATGTATTATTAATATTGTTGTTGTTATTGTAGAGCTGCTATGCGGAGGGGTTATACTGACATTAGTCAGGTAATGAATGATGAGTACAATTCTTTTGAACCATCTCTCCCCTTCCAGTGCGCTCTCTCCACACCCACTTTCAACCTATCTTTGAATAGCCACAGCTTTGATAGTTTCAATTATACTCAGTCATGTTTCTGAAAAAGTTCCAGGTAATACTATACTGCTGCAAAAAAGTCCAACTCAAGACATCAATGACTAACACTACTTTCTTCTTCTTCTTCTTCTTCTTCTTCTTCTTCTTCTTCTTCTTCTTCTTCTTCTTCTTCTTCTTCTTCTTCTTCTTCTTCTTCTTCTTCTTCTTCTT